>NW_027440643.1:0-75201 GCF_031893055.1 Leptodactylus fuscus | reverse complement strand
CAAGGGTGCGGTGATGATGGGTATATAGCGGTATATTAGTAAGGGGCCTGGACTATACACAAGGGTGCGGTGATGATGGGTATATAGCGGTATATTAGTAAGGGGTCTGGACTATACACAAGGGTGCGGTGATGGATGATGGGTATATAGCAGTATATTAGTAAGGGGCCTGGACTATACACAAGGGTGCGGTGATGATGGGTATATAGCAGTATATTAGTAAGGGGCCTGGACTATACACAAGGGTGCGGTGATGATGGGTATATAGCAGTATATTAGTAAGGAGCCTGGACTATACACAAGGGTGCGGTGATGATGGGTATATAGCAGTATATTAGTAAGGGGCCTGGACTATACACAAGGGTGCGGTGATGATGGGTATATAGCAGTATATTAGTAAGGGGCCTGGACTATACACAAGGGTGCGGTGATGATGGGTATATAGCGGTATATTAGTAAGGGGCCTGGACTATACACAGGGGTGCGGTGATGATGGGTATATAGCGGTATATTAGTAAGGGGCCTGGACTATACACAAGGGTGCGGTGATGATGGGTATATAGCGGTATATTAGTAAGGGGCCTGGACTATACACAAGGGTGCAGTGATGATGGGTATATAGCAGTATATTAGTAAGGGGCCTGGACTATACACAAGGGTGCGGTGATGATGGGTATATAGCGGTATATTAGTAAGGGGCCTGGACTATACACAGGGGTGCGGTGATGATGGGTATATAGCAGTATATTAGTAAGGGGCCTGGACTATACACAAGGGTGCGGAGATGATGGGTATATAGCAGTATATTAGTAAGGGGCCTGGACTATACACAAGGGGGCGGTGATGATGGGTATATAGCGGTATATTAGTAAGGGGCCTGGACTATACACAAGGGTGCGGTGATGGGTATATAGCAGTATATTAGTAAGGAGCCTGGACTATACACAAGGGGGCGGTGATGATGGGTATATAGCAGTATATTAGTAAGGAGCCTGGACTATACACAGGGGTGCAGTGATGATGGATATATAGCAGTATATTAGTAAGGAGCCTGGACTATACACAAGGGTGCGGTGATGATGGGTATATAGCAGTATATTAGTAAGGAGCCTGGACTATACACAAGGGTGCGGTGATGATGGGTATATAGCAGTATATTAGTAAGGAGCCTGGACTATACACAAGGGTGCGGTGATGATGGGTATATAGCAGTATATCAGTAAGGGGCCTGGACTATACATAAGGGTGCGGTGATGATGGGTATATAGCAGTATATTAGTAAGAGGTCTGGACTATACACAAGGGTGCGGTGATGATGGGTATATAGCAGTATATTAGTAAGGGGCCTGGACTATACACAAGGGTGCGGTGATGATGGGTATATAGCAGTATATTAGTAAGGAGCCTGGACTATACACAAGGGTGCGGTGATGATGGGTATATAGCGGTATATTAGTAAGGAGCCTGGACTATACACAAGGGTGCGGTGATGATGGGTATATAGCAGTATATTAGTAAGGGGCCTGGACTATACACAAGGGTGCGGTGATGATGGGTATATAGCAGTATATTAGTAAGGAGCCTGGACTATACACAGGGGTGCGGTGATGATGGGTATATAGCAGTATATTAGTAAGGAGCCTGGACTATATACAAGGGTGCGGTGATGATGGGTATATAGCAGTATATTAGTAAGGAACCTGGACTATACACAAGGGTGCGGTGATGATGGGTATATAGCAGTATATTAGTAAGTAGCCTGGACTATACACAAGGGTGCGGTGATGATGGGTATATAGCAGTATATTAGTAAGGAGCCTGGACTATACACAAGGGTGCGGTGATGATGGGTATATAGCAGTATATTAGTAAGGAGCCTGGACTATACACAAGGGTGCGGTGATGATGGGTATATAGCAGTATATTAGTAAGGGGCCTGGACTATACACAAGGGTGCGGTGATGATGGGTATATAGCAGTATATTAGTAAGGGGCCTGGACTATACACAAGGGTGCGGTGATGATGGGTATATAGCAGTATATTAGTAAGGAGCCTGGACTATACACAAGGGTGCGGTGATGATGGGTATATAGCAGTATATTAGTAAGGGGCCTGGACTATACACAGGGGTGCGGTGATGATGGGTATATAGCAGTATATTAGTAAGGAGCCTGGACTATACACAGGGGTGCGGTGATGATGGGTATATAGCAGTATATTAGTAAGGGGCCTGGACTATACACAAGGGTGCGGTGATGATGGGTATATAGCGGTTTATTAGTAAGGGGCCTGGACTATACACAGGGGTGCGGTGATGATGGGTATATAGCAGTATATCAGTAAGGAGCCTGGACTATACACAGGGGTGCGGTGATGATGGGTATATAGCGGTATATTAGTAAGGGGTCTGGACTATACACAAGGGTGCGGTGATGGGTATATAGCAGTATATTAGTAAGGAGCCTGGACTATACACAAGGGTGCGGTGATGATGGGTATATAGCAGTATATTAGTAAGGGGCCTGGACTATACACAAGGGTGCGGTGATGATGGGTATATAGCAGTATATTAGTAAGGGGCCTGGACTATACACAGGGGTGCGGTGATGATGGGTATATAGCAGTATATTAGTAAGGGGCCTGGACTATACACAAGGGGGCGGTGATGATGGGTATATAGCAGTATATCAGTAAGGAGCCTGGACTATACACAAGGGTGCGGTGATGATGGGTATATAGCAGTATATCAGTAAGGGGCCTGGACTATACACAAGGGTGCGGTGATGATGGGTATATAGCGGTATATCAGTAAGGGGCCTGGACTATACACAAGGGGGCGGTGATGATGGGTATATAGCAGTATATTAATAAGGGGCCTGGACTATACACAAGGGTGCGGTGATGATGGGTATATAGCGGTATATTAGTAAGGAGCCTGGACTATACACAAGGGTGCGGTGATGATGGGTATATAGCGGTATATTAGTAAGGGGTCTGGACTATACACAAGGGTGCGGTGATGATGGGTATATAGCGGTATATTAGTAAGGAGCCTGGACTATACACAAGGGTGCGGTGATGATGGGTATATAGCGGTATATTAGTAAGGAGCCTGGACTATACACAAGGGTGCGGTGATGATGGGTATATAGCGGTATATTAGTAAGGAGCCTGGACTATACACAAGGGTGCGGTGATGATGGGTATATAGCGGTATATTAGTAAGGGGCCTGGACTATACACAAGGGTGCGGTGATGATGGGTATATAGCAGTATATTAGTAAGGGGCCTGGACTATACACAAGGGTGCGGTGATGATGGGTATATAGCAGTATATTAGTAAGGGGCCTGGACTATACACAAGGGTGCGGTGATGATGGGTATATAGCAGTATATTAGTAAGGGGCCTGGACTATACACAAGGGTGCGGTGATGGGTATATAGCAGTATATTAGTAAGGGGCCTGGACTATACACAAGGGGCGGTGATGATGGGTATATAGCAGTATATTAATAAGGGGCCTGGACTATACACAAGGGGCGGTGATGATGGGTATATAGCAGTATATTAGTAAGGGGCCTGGACTATACACAAGGGTGCGGTGATGATGGGTATATAGCGGTATATTAGTAAGGAGCCTGGACTATACACAAGAGTGCAGTGATGATGGGTATATAGCGGTATATTAGTAAGGGGCCTGGACTATACACAAGGGGCGGTGATGATGGGTATATAGCAGTATATTAGTAAGGAGCCTGGACTATACACAAGGGTGCGGTGATGATGGGTATATAGCAGTATATTAGTAAGGAGCCTGGACTATACACAGGGGTGCAGTGATGATGGGTATATAGCAGTATATTAGTAAGGAGCCTGGACTATACACAAGGGTGCGGTGATGATGGGTATATAGCGGTATATTAGTAAGGGGCCTGGACTATACACAGGGTGCGGTGATGATGGGTATATAGCAGTATATTAGTAAGGAGCCTGGACTATACACAGGGGTGCGGTGATGATGGGTATATAGCGGTATATTAGTAAGGGGCCTGGACTATACACAAGGGTGCGGTGATGATGGGTATATAGCGGTATATTAGTAAGGGGCCTGGACTATACACAAGGGTGCAGTGATGATGGGTATATAGCAGTATATTAGTAAGGAGCCTGGACTATACACAAGGGTGCGGTGATGATGGGTATATAGCAGTATATTAGTAAGGGGCCTGGACTATACACAAGGGTGCGGTGATGATGGGTATATAGCAGTATATTAGTAAGGAGCCTGGACTATACACAGGGGTGCGGTGATGATGGGTATATAGCGGTATATTAGTAAGGGGTCTGGACTATACACAAGGGGGCGGTGATGATGGGTATATAGCAGTATATTAGTAAGGAGCCTGGACTATACACAGGGGTGCGGTGATGATGGGTATATAGCGGTATATTAGTAAGGGGCCTGGACTATACACAAGGGTGCGGTGATGATGGGTATATAGCAGTATATTAGTAAGGGGCCTGGACTATACACAGGGGTGCGGTGATGATGGGTATATAGCAGTATATTAGTAAGGGGCCTGGACTATACACAAGGGTGCGGTGATGATGGGTATATAGCAGTATATTAGTAAGGGGCCTGGACTATACACAGGGGTGCGGTGATGGGTATATAGCAGTATATTAGTAAGGGGCCTGGACTATACACAAGGGTGCGGTGATGATGGGTATATAGCGGTATATTAGTAAGGGGCCTGGACTATACACAGGGGTGCGGTGATGATGGGTATATAGCGGTATATTAGTAAGGAGCCTGGACTATACACAAGGGTGCGGTGATGATGGGTATATAGCAGTATATTAGTAAGGGGCCTGGACTATACACAGGGGTGCTGTGATGATGGGTATATAGCGGTATATTAGTAAGGGGCCTGGACTATACACAGGGGTGCGGTGATGATGGGTATATAGCGGTATATTAGTAAGGAGCCTGGACTATACACAAGGGTGCGGTGATGATGGGTATATAGCAGTATATCAGTAAGGGGCCTGGACTATACACAAGGGTGCGGTGATGATGGGTATATAGCAGTATATTAGTAAGAGGTCTGGACTATACACAAGGGTGCGGTGATGATGGGTATATAGCAGTATATTAGTAAGAGGTCTGGACTATACACAAGGGTGCGGTGATGATGGGTATATAGCGGTATATTAGTAAGGGGCCTGGACTATACACAGGGGTGCGGTGATGATGGGTATATAGCAGTATATTAGTAAGGAGCCTGGACTATACACAAGGGTGCGGTGATGATGGGTATATAGCAGTATATTAGTAAGGGGCCTGGACTATACACAAGGGTGCGGTGATGATGGGTATATAGCAGTATATTAGTAAGGGGTCTGGACTATACACAAGGGTGCGGTGATGATGGGTATATAGCAGTATATTAGTAAGGGGCCTGGACTATACACAAGGGTGCGGTGATGATGGGTATATAGCAGTATATTAGTAAGGGGCCTGGACTATACACAAGGGTGCGGTGATGATGGGTATATAGCTGTATATTAGTAAGGGGCCTGGACTATACACAAGGGTGCGGTGATGGATGATGGGTATATAGCAGTATATTAGTAAGGAGCCTGGACTATACACAAGGGTGCGGTGATGATGGGTATATAGCAGCATATCAGTAAGGGGTCTGGACTATACACAAGGGTGCGGTGATGATGGGTATATAGCGGTATATTAGTAAGGGGCCTGGACTATACACAGGGGTGAGGTGATGATGGGTATATAGCGGTATATTAGTAAGAGGCCTAGACTATACACAGGGGTGCGGTGATGGGTATATAGCAGTATATTAGTAAGGGGCCTGGACTATACACAAGGGTGCGGTGATGATGGGTATATAGCAGTATATTAGTAAGGAGCCTGGACTGTACACAAGGGTGCGGTGATGATGGGTATATAGCAGTATATTAGTAAGGGGTCTGGACTATACACAAGGGTGCGGTGATGGATGATGGGTATATAGCAGTATATTAGTAAGGGGCCTGGACTATACACAAGGGTGCAGTGATGATGGGTATATAGCAGTATATTAGTAAGGGGCCTGGACTATACACAAGGGGGCGGTGATGATGGGTATATAGCAGTATATTAGTAAGGAGCCTGGACTATACACAAGGGTGCGGTGATGATGGGTATATAGCGGTATATTAGTAAGGAGCCTGGACTATACACAAGGGTGCGGTGATGATGGGTATATAGCAGTATATTAGTAAGGAGCCTGGACTATACACAAGGGTGCGGTGATGATGGGTATATAGCAGTATATTAGTAAGGGGTCTGGACTATACACAAGGGTGCGGTGATGGATGATGGGTATATAGCAGTATATTAGTAAGGAGCCTGGACTATACACAAGGGTGCGGTGATGATGGGTATATAGCGGTATATTAGTAAGGGGCCTGGACTATACACAAGAGTGCGGTGATGATGGGTATATAGCAGTATATTAGTAAGGGGTCTGGACTATACACAAGGGTGCGGTGATGGATGATGGGTATATAGCAGTATATTAGTAAGGAGCCTGGACTATACACAAGGGTGCGGTGATGATGGGTATATAGCGGTATATTAGTAAGGGGTCTGGACTATACACAAGGGTGCGGTGATGGATGATGGGTATATAGCAGTATATTAGTAAGGAGCCTGGACTATACACAAGGGTGCGGTGATGATGGGTATATAGCGGTATATTAGTAAGGGGTCTGGACTATACACAAGGGTGCGGTGATGATGGGTATATAGCAGTATATTAGTAAGGAGCCTGGACTATACACAAGGGGCGGTGATGGATGATGGGTATATAGCAGTATATTAGTAAGGGGCCTGGACTATACACAAGGGTGCGGTGATGATGGGTATATAGCAGTATATTAGTAAGGAGCCTGGACTATACACAAGGGGCGGTGATGGATGATGGGTATATAGCAGTATATTAGTAAGGGGCCTGGACTATACACAGGGGTGCGGTGATGATGGGTATATAGCAGTATATTAGTAAGGAGCCTGGACTATACACAAGGGGCGGTGATGTATGATGGGTATATAGCAGTATATTAGTAAGGAGCCTGGACTATACACAAGGGTGCGGTGATGATGGGTATATAGCAGTATATTAGTAAGGGGCCTGGACTATACACAAGGGGGCGGTGATGATGGGTATATAGCAGTATATTAGTAAGGAGCCTGGACTATACACAAGGGTGCGGTGATGATGGGTATATAGCGGTATATTAGTATGGAGCCTGGACTATACACAAGGGTGCGGTGATGATGGGTATATAGCGGTATATTAGTAAGGGGTCTGGACTATACACAAGGGTGCGGTGATGATGGGTATATAGCAGTATATTAGTAAGGGGCCTGGACTATACACAAGGGTGCGGTGATGATGGGTATATAGCGGTATATTAGTAAGGGGTCTGGACTATACACAAGGGTGCGGTGATGATGGGTATATAGCGGTATATTAGTAAGGGGTCTGGACTATACACAAGGGTGCGGTGATGATGGGTATATAGCGGTATATTAGTAAGGGGCCTGGACTATACACAAGGGTGCGGTGATGATGGGTATATAGCAGTATATTAGTAAGGGGCCTGGACTATACACAAGGGTGCGGTGATGATGGGTATATAGCGGTATATTAGTAAGGAGCCTGGACTATACACAGGGGTGCGGTGATGATGGGTATATAGCAGTATATTAGTAAGGGGCCTGGACTATACACAAGGGTGCAGTGATGATGGGTATATAGCAGTATATTAGTAAGGGGCCTGGACTATACACAAGGGTGCAGTGATGATGGGTATATAGCAGTATATTAGTAAGGAGCCTGGACTATACACAGGGGTGCGGTGATGATGGGTATATAGCAGTATATTAGTAAGGGGCCTGGACTATACACAAGGGTGCAGTGATGATGGGTATATAGCAGTATATTAGTAAGGGGTCTGGACTATACACAAGGGTGCGGTGATGGATGATGGGTATATAGCAGTATATTAGTAAGGGGTCTGGACTATACACAAGGGTGCGGTGATGATGGGTATATAGCAGTATATTAGTAAGGAGCCTGGACTATACACAGGGGTGCGGTGATGATGGGTATATAGCAGTATATTAGTAAGGGGCCTGGACTATACACAAGGGTGCAGTGATGATGGGTATATAGCAGTATATTAGTAAGGGGTCTGGACTATACACAAGGGTGCGGTGATGGATGATGGGTATATAGCAGTATATTAGTAAGGGGCCTGGACTATACACAAGGGTGCGGTGATGGATGATGGGTATATAGCGGTATATTAGTAAGGGGTCTGGACTATACACAAGGGTGCGGTGATGGATGATGGGTATATAGCAGTATATTAGTAAGGGGTCTGGACTATACACAAGGGTGCGGTGATGATGGGTATATAGCAGTATATTAGTAAGGAGCCTGGACTATACACAGGGGTGCGGTGATGATGGGTATATAGCAGTATATTAGTAAGGGGCCTGGACTATACACAAGGGTGCAGTGATGATGGGTATATAGCAGTATATTAGTAAGGGGTCTGGACTATACACAAGGGTGCGGTGATGGATGATGGGTATATAGCAGTATATTAGTAAGGGGCCTGGACTATACACAAGGGTGCGGTGATGGATGATGGGTATATAGCGGTATATTAGTAAGGGGTCTGGACTATACACAAGGGTGCGGTGATGGATGATGGGTATATAGCAGTATATTAGTAAGGGGCCTGGACTATACACAGGGGTGCGGTGATGGATGATGGGTATATAGCGGTATATTAGTAAGGGGCCTGGACTATACACAAGGGTGCGGTGATGATGGGTATATAGCAGTATATTAGTAAGGGGCCTGGACTATACACAAGGGTGCGGTGATGATGGGTATATAGCAGTATATTAGTAAGGAGCCTGGACTATACACAGGGGTGCGGTGATGATGGGTATATAGCAGTATATTAGTAAGGGGCCTGGACTATACACAAGGGTGCGGTGATGATGGGTATATAGCGGTATATTAGTAAGGAGCCTGGACTATACACAAGGGTGCAGTGATGATGGGTATATAGCGGTATATTAGTAAGGGGTCTGGACTATACACAAGGGTGCGGTGATGATGGGTATATAGCGGTATATTAGTAAGGGGTCTGGACTATACACAAGGGTGCGGTGATGATGGGTATATAGCGGTATATTAGTAAGGGGCCTGGACTATACACAGGGGTGCGGTGATGATGGGTATATAGCAGTATATTAGTAAGGAGCCTGGACTATACACAAGGGGCGGTGATGATGGGTATATAGCAGTATATTAGTAAGGAGCCTGGACTATACACAAGGGGGCGGTGATGATGGGTATATAGCGGTATATTAGTAAGGGGTCTGGACTATACACAAGGGTGCGGTGATGATGGGTATATAGCGGTATATTAGTAAGGGGCCTGGACTATACACAGGGGTGCGGTGATGATGGGTATATAGCAGTATATTAGTAAGGAGCCTGGACTATACACAGGGGTGCAGTGATGATGGGTATATAGCAGTATATTAGTAAGGGGCCTGGACTATACACAAGGGTGCGGTGATGATGGGTATATAGCAGTATATTAGTAAGGAGCCTGGACTATACACAAGGGGGCGGTGATGATGGGTATATAGCAGTATATTAGTAAGGGGCCTGGACTATACACAAGGGTGCGGTGATGATGGGTATATAGCAGTATATTAGTAAGGAGCCTGGACTATACACAAGGGTGCGGTGATGATGGGTATATAGCAGTATATTAGTAAGGGGCCTGGACTATACACAAGGGTGCGGTGATGATGGGTATATAGCGGTATATTAGTAAGGGGTCTGGACTATACACAAGGGTGCGGTGATGATGGGTATATAGCAGTATATTAGTAAGGGGCCTGGACTATACACAAGGGTGCGGTGATGATGGGTATATAGCGGTATATCAGTAAGGGGCCTGGACTATACACAGGGGTGCGGTGATGATGGGTATATAGCAGTATATTAGTAAGGGGCCTGGACTATACACAAGGGTGCGGTGATGATGGGTATATAGCAGTATATTAGTAAGGGGCCTGGACTATACACAAGGGTGCGGTGATGATGGGTATATAGCAGTATATTAGTAAGGGGCCTGGACTATACACAAGGGTGCGGTGATGATGGGTATATAGCAGTATATTAGTAAGGGGCCTGGACTATACACAAGGGTGCGGTGATGATGGGTATATAGCGGTATATTAGTAAGGGGCCTGGACTATACACAAGGGTGCGGTGATGATGGGTATATAGCAGTATATTAGTAAGGGGCCTGGACTATACACAAGGGGGCGGTGATGATGGGTATATAGCGGTATATTAGTAAGGGGCCTGGACTATACACAAGGGTGCGGTGATGATGGGTATATAGCAGTATATTAGTAAGGAGTCTGGACTATACACAAGGGTGCGGTGATGATGGGTATATAGCGGTATATTAGTAAGGGGCCTGGACTATACACAAGGGTGCGGTGATGATGGGTATATAGCGGTATATTAGTAAGGAGCCTGGACTATACACAAGGGTGCGGTGATGATGGGTATATAGCGGTATATTAGTAAGTAGCCTGGACTATACACAAGGGTGCGGTGATGATGGGTATATAGCGGTATATTAGTAAGGGACCTGGACTATACACAAGGGTGCGGTGATGGATGATGGGTATATAGCGGTATATTAGTAAGGAGCCTGGACTATACACAAGGGTGCGGTGATGATGGGTATATAGCAGTATATTAGTAAGGGGTCTGGACTATACACAGGGGTGCGGTGATGATGGGTATATAGCAGTATATTAGTAAGGAGCCTGGACTATATACTATGGTGCGATGATGGGTATATAGCGGTATATTAGTAAGGAGCCTGGACTATACACAAGGGTGCGGTGATGATGGGTATATAGCGGTATATCAGTAAGGGGTCTGGACTATACACAAGGGTGCGGTGATGTTGGGTATATAGCAGTATATTAGTAAGGGGCCTGGACTATACACAAGGGTGCGGCGATGATGGGTATATAGCAGTATATTAGTAAGGAGCCTGGACTATACACAGGGGTGCGGTGATGATGGGTATATAGCAGTATATTAGTAAGGGGCCTGGACTATACACAAGGGTGCGGTGATGATGGGTATATAGCAGTATATTAGTAAGGGGCCTGGACTATACACAAGGGTGCGGTGATGATGGGTATATAGCGGTATATTAGTAAGGGGTCTGGACTATACACAAGGGTGCGGTGATGTTGGGTATATAGCAGTATATTAGTAAGGGGCCTGGACTATACATAAGGGTGCGGTGATGGTGGGTATATAACAGTATATTAGTAAGGGGCCTGGACTATACACAAGGGTGCGGTGATGATGGGTATATAGCAGTATATTAGTAAGGGGCCTGGACTATACACAAGGGTGCGGTGATGATGGGTATATAGCGGTATATTAGTAAGGAGCCTGGACTATACACAGGGGTGCGGTGATGATGGGTATATAGCGGTATATTAGTAAGGGGCCTGGACTATACACAAGGGTGCGGTGATGATGGGTATATAGCAGTATATTAGTAAGGGGCCTGGAGTATACACAAGGGTGCGGTGATGGATGATGGGTATATAGCAGTATATTAGTAAGGGGCCTGGACTATACACAAGGGTGCGGTGATGATGGGTATATAGCAGTATATTAGTAAGGGGCCTGGACTATACACAGGGGTGCGGTGATGATGGGTATATAGCAGTATATCAGTAAGGGGTCTGGACTATACACAAGGGTGCGGTGATGATGGGTATATAGCGGTATATTAGTAAGGGGCCTGGACTATACACAGGGGGCGGTGATGATGGGTATATAGCAGTATATTAGTAAGGGGCCTGGACTATACACAAGGGTGCGGTGATGATGGGTATATAGCGGTATATTAGTAAGGAGCCTGGACTATACACAAGGGTGCGGTGATGATGGGTATATAGCAGTATATTAGTAAGGGGCCTGGACTATACACAAGGGTGCGGTGATGATGGGTATATAGCAGTATATTAGTTAGGAGCCTGGACTATACACAAGGGTGCGGTGATGATGGGTATATAGCAGTATATTAGTAAGAGGTCTGGACTATACACAAGGGTGCGGTGATGATGGGTATATAGCGGTATATTAGTAAGGGGTCTGGACTATACACAAGGGTGCGGTGATGGGTATATAGCGGTATATTAGTAAGGGGCCTGGACTATACACAAGGGTGCGGTGATGATGGGTATATAGCGGTATATTAGTAAGGGGCCTGGACTATACACAGGGGTGCGGTGATGATGGGTATATAGCAGTATATTAGTAAGGAGCCTGGACTATACACAGGGGTGCGGTGATGATGGGTATATAGCAGTATATTAGTTAGGAGCCTGGACTATACACAAGGGTGCGGTGATGATGGGTATATAGCAGTATATTAGTAAGAGGTCTGGACTATACACAAGGGTGCGGTGATGATGGGTATATAGCAGTATATTAGTAAGGAGCCTGGACTATACACAAGGGTGCGGTGATGATGGGTATATAGCGGTATATTAGTAAGGGGTCTGGACTATACACAAGGGTGCGGTGATGATGGGTATATAGCAGTATATTAGTAAGAGGTCTGGACTATACACAAGGGTGCGGTGATGATGGGTATATAGCGGTATATTAGTAAGGGGCCTGGACTATACACAGGGGTGCGGTGATGATGGGTATATAGCAGTATATTAGTAAGGGGCCTGGACTATACACAAGGGTGCGGTGATGATGGGTATATAGCGGTATATTAGTAAGGGGCCTGGACTATACACAAGGGTGCGGTGATGGATGATGGGTATATAGCGGTATATTAGTATGGAGCCTGGACTATACACAAGGGTGCGGTGATGATGGGTATATAGCAGTATATTAGTAAGGGGCCTGGACTATACACAAGGGTGCGGTGATGATGGGTATATAGCAGTATATTAGTAAGGGGCCTGGACTATACACAAGGGTGCGGTGATGATGGGTATATAGCGGTATATTAGTAAGGGGCCTGGACTATACACAAGGGTGCGGTGATGATGGGTATATAGCGGTATATTAGTAAGGGGTCTGGACTATACACAAGGGTGCGGTGATGATGGGTATATAGCGGTATATTAGTAAGGAGCCTGGACTATACACAAGGGTGCGGTGATGATGGGTATATAGCGGTATATTAGTAAGGGGCCTGGACTATACACAAGGGTGCGGTGATGATGGGTATATAGCGGTATATTAGTAAGGGGCCTGGACTATACACAAGGGTGCGGTGATGATGGGTATATAGCGGTATATTAGTAAGGGGTCTGGACTATACACAAGGGTGCGGTGATGATGGGTATATAGCGGTATATTAGTAAGGGGTCTGGACTATACACAAGGGTGCGGTGATGATGGGTATATAGCGGTATATTAGTAAGGGGTCTGGACTATACACAAGGGTGCGGTGATGATGGGTATATAGCGGTATATTAGTAAGGGGTCTGGACTATACACAAGGGTGCGGTGATGATGGGTATATAGCGGTATATTAGTAAGGGGCCTGGACTATACACAAGGGTGCGGTGATGATGGGTATATAGCGGTATATTAGTAAGGGGTCTGGACTATACACAAGGGTGGTGATGATGGGTATATAGCGGTATATTAGTAAGGGGCCTGGACTATACACAATTGTGCGGTGATGGGTATATAGCAGTATATTAGTAAGGAGCCTGGACTATACACAAGGGTGCGGTGATGATGGGTATATAGCAGTATATTAGTAAGGGGTCTGGACTATACACAGGGGTGCGGTGATGGGTATATAGCAGTATATTAGTAAGGGGCCTGGACTATACACAAGGGTGCGGTGATGATGGGTATATAGCAGTATATTAGTAAGGGGTCTGGACTTACACAGGGGTGCGGTGATGGGTATATAGCAGTATATTAGTAAGGGGCCTGGACTATACACAGGGGGCGGTGATGGATGATGGGTATATAGCGGTATATTAGTAAGGGGCCTGGACTATACACAGGGGTGCAGTGATGATGGGTATATAGCAGTATATTAGTAAGAGGCCTGGACTATACACAAGGGTGCGGTGATGGATGATGGGTATATAGCAGTATATTAGTAAGGGGCCTGGACTATACACAAGGGGCGGTGATGATGGGTATATAGCAGTATATTAGTAAGGGGCCTGGACTATACACAGGGGTGCAGTGATGATGGGTATATAGCAGTATATTAGTAAGGGGCCTGGACTATACACAAGGGGCGGTGATGATGGGTATATAGCAGTATATTAGTAAGGGGCCTGGACTATACACAAGGGTGCGGTGATGATGGGTATATAGCAGTATATTAGTAAGGGGTCTGGACTATACACAAGGGTGCGGTGATGATGGGTATATAGCAGTATATTAGTAAGGGGCCTGGACTATACACAAGGGTGCGGTGATGGGTATATAGCAGTATATTAGTAAGGGGTCTGGACTATACACAAGGGTGCGGTGATGATGGGTATATAGCGGTATATTAGTAAGGGGTCTGGACTATACACAAGGGTGCGGTGATGGGTATATAGCAGTATATTAGTAAGGGGCCTGGACTATACACAAGGGTGCGGTGATGATGGGTATATAGCAGTATATTAGTAAGGGGCCTGGACTATACACAAGGGTGCGGTGATGGGTATATAGCAGTATATTAGTAAGGGGCCTGGACTATACACAAGGGTGCGGTGATGGGTATATAGCGGTATATTAGTAAGGGGCCTGGACTATACACAAGGGTGCGGTGATGGGTATATAGCAGTATATTAGTAAGGGGTCTGGACTATACACAAGGGTGCGGTGATGATGGGTATATAGCAGTATATTAGTAAGAGGTCTGGACTATACACAAGGGGGCGGTGATGATGGGTATATAGCAGTATATTAGTAAGGGGCCTGGACTATACACAAGGGTGCGGTGATGATGGGTATATAGCGGTATATTAGTAAGGGGTCTGGACTATACACAGGGGTGCGGTGATGATGGGTATATAGCAGTATATTAGTAAGGAGCCTGGACTATACACAAGGGTGCGGTGATGATGGGTATATAGCGGTATATTAGTAAGGGGCCTGGACTATACACAGGGGTGCGGTGATGATGGGTATATAGCAGTATATTAGTAAGGGGCCTGGACTATACACAAGGGGGCGGTGATGATGGGTATATAGCAGTATATTAGTAAGGGGTCTGGACTATACACAAGGGTGCGGTGATGATGGGTATATAGCAGTATATTAGTAAGGGGTCTGGACTATACACAAGGGTGCGGTGATGATGGGTATATAGCAGTATATTAGTAAGGGGCCTGGACTATACACAAGGGGCGGTGATGATGGGTATATAGCAGTATATTAGTAAGGGGCCTGGATTATACACAAGGGGCGGTGATGATGGGTATATAGCAGTATATTAGTAAGGGGTCTGGACTATACACAAGGGTGCGGTGATGATGGGTATATAGCGGTATATTAGTAAGGGGCCTGGACTATACACAAGGGTGCAGTGATGATGGGTATATAGCAGTATATTAGTAAGGAGCCTGGACTATACACAAGGGTGCGGTGATGGATGATGGGTATATAGCAGTATATTAGTAAGAGGTCTGGACTATACACAAGGGTGCGGTGATGATGGGTATATAGCGGTATATTAGTAAGGGGCCTGGACTATACACAAGGGTGCGGTGATGATGGGTATATAGCAGTATATTAGTAAGAGGTCTGGACTATACACAAGGGTGCGGTGATGATGGGTATATAGCGGTATATTAGTAAGGGGCCTGGACTATACACAAGGGTGCGGTGATGATGGGTATATAGCAGTATATTAGTAAGGGGTCTGGACTATACACAAGGGTGCGGTGATGATGGGTATATAGCAGTATATTAGTAAGGAGCCTGGACTATACACAAGGGTGCGGTGATGATGGGTATATAGCGGTATATTAGTAAGGGGTCTGGACTATACACAAGGGTGCGGTGATGATGGGTATATAGCAGTATATTAGTAAGGGGTCTGGACTATACACAAGGGTGCGGTGATGATGGGTATATAGCAGTATATTAGTAAGGAGCCTGGACTATACACAAGGGTGCGGTGATGGATGATGGGTATATAGCAGTATATTAGTAAGGGGCCTGGACTATACACAAGGGTGCGGTGATGATGGGTATATAGCAGTATATTAGTAAGGGGTCTGGACTATACACAAGGGTGCGGTGATGATGGGTATATAGCAGTATATTAGTAAGGAGCCTGGACTATACACAAGGGTGCGGTGATGATGGGTATATAGCAGTATATTAGTAAGGGGTCTGGACTATACACAAGGGTGCGGTGATGATGGGTATATAGCGGTATATCAGTAAGGGGCCTGGACTATACACAAGGGTGCGGTGATGATGGGTATATAGCGGTATATCAGTAAGGGGTCTGGACTATACACAAGGGTGCGGTGATGATGGGTATATAGCAGTATATTAGTAAGGGGCCTGGACTATACACAAGGGTGCGGTGATGATGGGTATATAGCAGTATATTAGTAAGGGGTCTGGACTATACACAAGGGTGCGGTGATGATGGGTATATAGCGGTATATTAGTAAGGGGCCTGGACTATACACAAGGGTGCGGTGATGATGGGTATATAGCAGTATATTAGTAAGGGGCCTGGACTATACACAAGGGTGCGGTGATGATGGGTATATAGCAGTATATTAGTAAGGGGCCTGGACTATACACAAGGGTGCGGTGATGATGGGTATATAGCGATATATTAGTAAGGGGCCTGGACTATACACAAGGGTGCGGTGATGATGGGTATATAGCGGTATATTAGTAAGGAGCCTGGACTATACACAAGGGTGCGGTGATGATGGGTATATAGCAGTATATTAGTAAGGGGCCTGGACTATACACAAGGGTGCGGTGATGATGGGTATATAGCGGTATATTAGTAAGGAGCCTGGACTATACACAAGGGTGCGGTGATGATGGATATATAGCGGTATATTAGTAAGGGGCCTGGACTATACACAAGGGTGCGGTGATGATGGGTATATAGCAGTATATTAGTAAGGAGCCTGGACTATACACAAGGGGGCGGTGATGATGGGTATATAGCAGTATATTAGTAAGGGGCCTGGACTATACACAAGGGTGCGGTGATGATGGGTATATAGCGGTATATTAGTATGGAGCCTGGACTATACACAAGGGTGCGGTGATGATGGGTATATAGCGGTATATTAGTAAGGGGCCTGGACTATACACAAGGGTGCGGTGATGATGGGTATATAGCAGTATATTAGTAAGGGGCCTGGACTATACACAAGGGTGCGGTGATGATGGGTATATAGCAGTATATTAGTAAGGGGCCTGGACTATACACAAGGGTGCGGTGATGATGGGTATATAGCAGTATATTAGTAAGGGGCCTGGACTATACACAAGGGTGCGGTGATGATGGGTATATAGCTGTATATTAGTAAGGGGCCTGGACTATACACAAGGGTGCGGTGATGGATGATGGGTATATAGCAGTATATTAGTAAGGAGCCTGGACTATACACAAGGGTGCGGTGATGATGGGTATATAGCAGCATATCAGTAAGGGGTCTGGACTATACACAAGGGTGCGGTGATGATGGGTATATAGCGGTATATTAGTAAGGGGCCTGGACTATACACAGGGGTGAGGTGATGATGGGTATATAGCGGTATATTAGTAAGAGGCCTAGACTATACACAGGGGTGCGGTGATGGGTATATAGCAGTATATTAGTAAGGGGCCTGGACTATACACAAGGGTGCGGTGATGATGGGTATATAGCAGTATATTAGTAAGGAGCCTGGACTGTACACAAGGGTGCGGTGATGATGGGTATATAGCAGTATATTAGTAAGGGGTCTGGACTATACACAAGGGTGCGGTGATGGATGATGGGTATATAGCAGTATATTAGTAAGGGGCCTGGACTATACACAAGGGTGCAGTGATGATGGGTATATAGCAGTATATTAGTAAGGGGCCTGGACTATACACAAGGGTGCGGTGATGATGGGTATATAGCGGTATATTAGTAAGGAGCCTGGACTATACACAAGGGTGCGGTGATGATGGGTATATAGCAGTATATTAGTAAGGAGCCTGGACTATACACAAGGGTGCGGTGATGATGGGTATATAGCAGTATATTAGTAAGGGGTCTGGACTATACACAAGGGTGCGGTGATGGATGATGGGTATATAGCAGTATATTAGTAAGGAGCCTGGACTATACACAAGGGTGCGGTGATGATGGGTATATAGCGGTATATTAGTAAGGGGCCTGGACTATACACAAGAGTGCGGTGATGATGGGTATATAGCAGTATATTAGTAAGGGGTCTGGACTATACACAAGGGTGCGGTGATGGATGATGGGTATATAGCAGTATATTAGTAAGGAGCCTGGACTATACACAAGGGTGCGGTGATGATGGGTATATAGCGGTATATTAGTAAGGGGTCTGGACTATACACAAGGGTGCGGTGATGGATGATGGGTATATAGCAGTATATTAGTAAGGAGCCTGGACTATACACAAGGGTGCGGTGATGATGGGTATATAGCGGTATATTAGTAAGGGGTCTGGACTATACACAAGGGTGCGGTGATGATGGGTATATAGCAGTATATTAGTAAGGAGCCTGGACTATACACAAGGGGCGGTGATGATGGGTATATAGCAGTATATTAGTAAGGGGCCTGGACTATACACAGGGGTGCGGTGATGATGGGTATATAGCGGTATATTAGTAAGGGGTCTGGACTATACACAAGGGTGCGGTGATGATGGGTATATAGCGGTATATTAGTAAGGGGCCTGGACTATACACAAGGGTGCGGTGATGATGGGTATATAGCGGTATATTAGTAAGGGGTCTGGACTATACACAAGGGTGCGGTGATGATGGGTATATAGCAGTATATTAGTAAGGGGCCTGGACTATACACAAGGGTGCGGTGATGATGGGTATATAGCGGTATATTAGTAAGGGGCCTGGACTATACACAAGGGTGCGGTGATGATGGGTATATAGCGGTATATTAGTAAGGGGTCTGGACTATACACAAGGGTGCGGTGATGATGGGTATATAGCGGTATATCAGTAAGGGGCCTGGACTATACACAAGGGTGCGGTGATGATGGGTATATAGCAGTATATTAGTAAGGGGCCTGGACTATACACAAGGGGCGGTGATGATGGGTATATAGCAGTATATTAGTAAGGGGCCTGGACTATATACAAGGGTGCAGTGATGATGGGTATATAGCAGTATATTAGTAAGGGGCCTGGACTATACACAAGGGTGCGGTGATGATGGGTATATAGCGGTATATTAGTAAGGGGCCTGGACTATACACAAGGGTGCGGTGATGGATGATGGGTATATAGCAGTATATTAGTAAGGGGCCTGGACTATACACAAGGGTGCGGTGATGATGGGTATATAGCAGTATATTAGTAAGGGGCCTGGACTATACACAAGGGTGCGGTGATGGATGATGGGTATATAGCAGTATATTAGTAAGGGGCCTGGACTATACACAAGGGTGCGGTGATGATGGGTATATAGCAGTATATTAGTAAGGAGCCTGGACTATACACAAGGGTGCGGTGATGATGGGTATATAGCGGTATATTAGTAAGGAGCCTGGACTATACACAAGGGTGCGGTGATGATGGGTATATAGCAGTATATTAGTAAGGAGCCTGGACTATACACAAGGGTGCGGTGATGATGGGTATATAGCAGTATATTAGTAAGGGGCCTGGACTATACACAAGGGTGCGGTGATGGATGATGGGTATATAGCGGTATATTAGTAAGGAGCCTGGACTATACACAAGGGTGCGGTGATGATGGGTATATAGCAGTATATTAGTAAGGGGCCTGGACTATACACAAGGGTGCGGTGATGATGGGTATATAGCAGTATATTAGTAAGGAGCCTGGACTATACACAAGGGTGCGGTGATGATGGGTATATAGCAGTATATTAGTAAGGGGCCTGGACTATACACAAGGGTGCGGTGATGATGGGTATATAGCAGTATATCAGTAAGGAGCCTGGACTATACACAAGGGTGCGGTGATGATGGGTATATAGCAGTATATTAGTAAGGGGCCTGGACTATATACAAGGGGGCGGTGATGATGGGTATATAGCGGTATATTAGTAAGGGGCCTGGACTATACACAAGGGTGCGGCGATGATGGGTATATAGCAGTATATTAGTAAGGAGCCTGGACTATACACAAGGGTACGGTGATGATGGGTATATAGCGGTATATTAGTAAGGGGCCTGGACTATACACAAGGGTGCGGTGATGATGGGTATATAGCAGTATATTAGTAAGGGGCCTGGACTATACACAAGGGTGCGGTGATGATGGGTATATAGCGGTATATTAGTATGGAGCCTGGACTATACACAAGGGTGCGGTGATGATGGGTATATAGCAGTATATTAGTAAGGGGCCTGGACTATACACAGGGGTGCGGTGATGATGGGTATATAGCAGTATATCAGTAAGGGGTCTGGACTATACACAAGGGTGCGGTGATGATGGGTATATAGCGGTATATTAGTAAGGGGCCTGGACTATACACAAGGGTGCGGTGATGGATGATGGGTATATAGCAGTATATTAGTAAGGGGCCTGGACTATACACAGGGGTGCGGTGATGGATGATGGGTATATAGCGGTATATTAGTAAGGGGCCTGGACTATACACAGGGGTGCGGTGATGGGTATATAGCAGTATATTAGTAAGGAGCCTGGACTAT
Organism: Leptodactylus fuscus; assembly: GCF_031893055.1. Taxonomy (NCBI): domain Eukaryota; kingdom Metazoa; phylum Chordata; class Amphibia; order Anura; family Leptodactylidae; genus Leptodactylus; species Leptodactylus fuscus. Next base: position 54,134 of record NW_027440643.1, on the reverse strand, counting down.
ACACAAGGGTGCGGTGATGATGGGTATATAGCAGTATATTAGTAAGGGGCCTGGACTATACACAAGGGTGCGGTGATGATGGGTATATAGCAGTATATTAGTAAGGGGTCTGGACTATACACAAGGGTGCGGTGATGATGGGTATATAGCAGTATATTAGTAAGGGGCCTGGACTATACACAGGGGTGCGGTGATGATGGGTATATAGCGGTATATTAGTAAGGGGTCTGGACTATACACAAGGGTGCGGTGATGATGGGTATATAGCGGTATATTAGTAAGGGGCCTGGACTATACACAAGGGTGCGGTGATGATGGATATATAGCGGTATATTAGTAAGGGGTCTGGACTATACACAAGGGTGCGGTGATGATGGGTATATAGCAGTATATTAGTAAGGGGTCTGGACTATACACAAGGGTGCGGTGATGATGGGTATATAGCAGTATATTAGTAAGGAGCCTGGACTATACACAAGGGTGCGGTGATGGATGATGGGTATATAGCAGTATATTAGTAAGGGGCCTGGACTATACACAAGGGTGCGGTGATGATGGGTATATAGCAGTATATTAGTAAGGAGCCTGGACTATACACAAGGGTGCGGTGATGATGGGTATATAGCAGTATATTAGTAAGGGGCCTGGACTATACACAAGGGTGCGGTGATGGGTATATAGCAGTATATTAGTAAGGAGCCTGGACTATACACAGGGGTGCAGTGATGATGGGTATATAGCGGTATATTAGTAAGGAGCCTGGACTATACACAAGGGTGCGGTGATGATGGGTATATAGCAGTATATCAGTAAGGGGCCTGGACTATACATAAGGGTGCGGTGATGATGGGTATATAGCGGTATATTAGTAAGGAGCCTGGACTATACACAAGGGTGCGGTGATGGATGATGGGTATATAGCGGTATATTAGTATGGAGCCTGGACTATACACAAGGGTGCGGTGATGATGGGTATATAGCGGTATATTAGTAAGGGGCCTGGACTATACACAAGGGTGCGGTGATGATGGGTATATAGCAGTATATTAGTAAGGAGCCTGGACTATACACAGGGTGCAGTGATGATGGGTATATAGCAGTATATCAGTAAGGGGCCTGGACTATACATAAGGGTGCGGTGATGATGGGTATATAGCGGTATATTAGTAAGGAGCCTGGACTATACACAAGGGTGCGGTGATGATGGGTATATAGCAGTATATTAGTAAGGAGCCTGGACTATACACAGGGGTGCGGTGATGATGGGTATATAGCGGTATATTAGTAAGGGGCCTGGACTATACACAAGGGTGCGGTGATGATGGGTATATAGCGGTATATTAGTAAGGGGCCTGGACTATACACAGGGGTGCGGTGATGATGGGTATATAGCGGTATATTAGTAAGGGGCCTGGACTATACACAAGGGTGCGGTGATGGATGATGGGTATATAGCAGTATATTAGTAAGGGGCCTGGACTATACACAAGGGGGCGGTGATGGATGATGGGTATATAGCAGTATATTAGTAAGGAGCCTGGACTATACACAGGGGTGCGGTGATGGGTATATAGCAGTATATTAGTAAGGAGCCTGGACTATACACAGGGTGCGGTGATGATGGGTATATAGCAGTATATCAGTAAGGGGCCTGGACTATACATAAGGGTGCGGTGATGATGGGTATATAGCGGTATATTAGTAAGGAGCCTGGACTATACACAAGGGTGCGGTGATGATGGGTATATAGCAGTATATTAGTAAGGAGCCTGGACTATACACAGGGGTGCGGGTGATGATGGGTATATAGCGGTATATTAGTAAGGGGCCTGGACTATACACAAGGGTGCGGTGATGATGGGTATATAGCGGTATATTAGTAAGGGGCCTGGACTATACACAGGGGTGCGGTGATGATGGGTATATAGCGGTATATTAGTAAGGGGCCTGGACTATACACAAGGGTGCGGTGATGGATGATGGGTATATAGCAGTATATTAGTAAGGGGCCTGGACTATACACAAGGGGGCGGTGATGGATGATGGGTATATAGCAGTATATTAGTAAGGAGCCTGGACTATACACAGGGGTGCGGTGATGGGTATATAGCAGTATATTAGTAAGGGGCCTGGACTATACACAAGGGTGCGGTGATGATGGGTATATAGCAGTATATTAGTAAGGGGCCTGGACTATACACAAGGGTGCGGTGATGATGGGTATATAGCAGTATATTAGTAAGGAGCCTGGACTATACACAAGGGGGCGGTGATGATGGGTATATAGCAGTATATTAATAAGGGGCCTGGACTATACACAAGGGTGCGGTGATGATGGGTATATAGCGGTATATTAGTAAGGAGCCTGGACTATACACAAGGGTGCGGTGATGATGGGTATATAGCGGTATATTAGTATGGAGCCTGGACTATACACAAGGGTGCGGTGATGATGGGTATATAGCGGTATATTAGTAAGGAGCCTGGACTATACACAAGGGTGCGGTGATGATGGGTATATAGCGGTATATTAGTAAGGAGCCTGGACTATACACAAGGGTGCGGTGATGATGGGTATATAGCGGTATATTAGTAAGGAGCCTGGACTATACACAAGGGTGCGGTGATGATGGGTATATAGCGGTATATTAGTAAGGGGCCTGGACTATACATAAGGGTGCGGTGATGATGGGTATATAGCAGTATATTAGTAAGGGGCCTGGACTATACACAAGGGTGCGGTGATGATGGGTATATAGCAGTATATTAGTAAGGGGCCTGGACTATACACAAGGGTGCGGTGATGATGGGTATATAGCAGTATATTAGTAAGGGGCCTGACTATACACAAGGGGGCGGTGATGATGGGTATATAGCGGTATATTAGTAAGGGGCCTGGACTATACACAAGGGTGCGGTGATGATGGGTATATAGCGGTATATTAGTAAGGGGCCTGGACTATATACAAGGGTGCGGTGATGGATGATGGGTATATAGCAGTATATTAGTAAGGGGCCTGGACTATACACAAGGGGCGGTGATGATGGGTATATAGCAGTATATTAGTAAGGGGCCTGGACTATACACAAGGGTGCGGTGATGGATGATGGGTATATAGCAGTATATTAGTAAGGGGCCTGGACTATACACAAGGGGCGGTGATGATGGGTATATAGCAGTATATTAGTAAGGGGCCTGGACTATACACAAGGGGGCGGTGATGATGGGTATATAGCAGTATATTAGTAAGGAGCCTGGACTATACACAAGGGTGCGGTGATGATGGGTATATAGCAGTATATTAGTAAGGGGCCTGGACTGTACACAAGGGGGGCGGTGATGATGGGTATATAGCAGTATATTAGTAAGGAGCCTGGACTATACACAGGGGTGCGGTGATGATGGGTATATAGCGGTATATTAGTAAGGGACCTGGACTATACACAAGGGTGCGGTGATGATGGGTATATAGCAGTATATTAGTAAGGAGCCTGGACTATACACAAGGGTGCGGTGATGATGGGTATATAGCAGTGTATTAGTAAGGGGCCTGGACTATACACAAGGGTGCGGTGATGGATGATGGGTATATAGCAGTATATTAGTAAGGAGCCTGGACTATACACAAGGGTGCGGTGATGATGGGTATATAGCGGTATATTAGTAAGGGGCCTGGACTATACACAAGGGTGCGGTGATGATGGGTATATAGCAGTATATCAGTAAGGGGCCTGGACTATACACAAGGGTGCAGTGATGATGGGTATATAGCAGTATATCAGTAAGGGGCCTGGACTATACACAGGGTGCGGTGATGATGGGTATATAGCAGTATATTAGTAAGAGGTCTGGACTATACACAAGGGGTGCGGTGATGATGGGTATATAGCAGTATATTAGTAAGAGGTCTGGACTATACACAAGGGTGCGGTGATGATGGGTATATAGCAGTATATTAGTAAGAGGTCTGGACTATACACAAGGGTGCGGTGATGATGGGTATATAGCAGTATATTAGTAAGAGGTCTGGACTATACACAAGGGTGCGGTGATGATGGGTATATAGCAGTATATTAGTAAGGGGTCTGGACTATACACAAGGGTGCGGTGATGATGGGTATATAGCGGTATATTAGTAAGGGGCCTGGACTATACACAAGGGTGCGGTGATGATGGGTATATAGCTGTATATTAGTAAGGGGCCTGGACTATACACAAGGGTGCGGTGATGGATGATGGGTATATAGCAGTATATTAGTAAGGAGCCTGGACTATACACAAGGGTGCGGTGATGATGGGTATATAGCGGTATATTAGTAAGGGGCCTGGACTATACACAGGGGTGAGGTGATGATGGGTATATAGCGGTATATTAGTAAGGGGCCTAGACTATACACAGGGGTGCGGTGATGATGGGTATATAGCAGTATATTAGTAAGGAGCCTGGACTATACACAAGGGTGCGGTGATGATGGGTATATAGCGGTATATTAGTAAGGGGCCTGGACTATACACAGGGGTGAGGTGATGATGGGTATATAGCGGTATATTAGTAAGGGGCCTAGACTATACACAGGGGTGCGGTGATGATGGGTATATAGCGGTATATTAGTAAGGGGCCTGGACTATACACAAGGGGCGGTGATGATGGGTATATAGCAGTATATTAGTAAGGGGCCTGGACTATACACAAGGGTGCGGTGATGATGGGTATATAGCGGTATATTAGTAAGGAGCCTGGACTATACACAAGGGTGCGGTGATGATGGGTATATAGCAGTATATTAGTAAGGGGTCTGGACTATACACAAGGGTGCGGTGATGATGGGTATATAGCAGTATATTAGTAAGGGGCCTGGACTATACACAAGGGTGCGGTGATGATGGGTATATAGCGGTATATTAGTAAGGGGTCTGGACTATACACAGGGGTGCGGTGATGGGTATATAGCAGTATATTAGTAAGGGGCCTGGACTATACACAAGGGTGCGGTGATGATGGGTATATAGCAGTATATTAGTAAGGAGCCTGGACTGTACACAAGGGTGCGGTGATGATGGGTATATAGCAGTATATTAGTAAGGGGTCTAGACTATACACAAGGGTGCGGTGATGGATGATGGGTATATAGCGGTATATTAGTATGGAGCCTGGACTATACACAAGGGTGCAGTGATGATGGGTATATAGCAGTATATTAGTAAGGGGCCTGGACTATACACAAGGGTGCGGTGATGATGGGTATATAGCAGTATATTAGTAAGGAGCCTGGACTATACACAGGGGTGCGGTGATGATGGGTATATAGCAGTATATTAGTAAGGGGTCTGGACTATACACAAGGGTGCGGTGATGATGGGTATATAGCAGTATATTAGTAAGGAGCCTGGACTATACACAAGGGTGCGGTGATGATGGGTATATAGCGGTATATTAGTAAGGGGTCTGGACTATACACAAGGGTGCGGTGATGGATGATGGGTATATAGCAGTATATTAGTAAGGAGCCTGGACTATACACAAGGGTGCGGTGATGGATGATGGGTATATAGCAGTATATTAGTAAGGGGTCTGGACTATACACAAGGGTGCGGTGATGGGTATATAGCAGTATATTAGTAAGGGGCCTGGACTATACACAAGGGGCGGTGATGGATGATGGGTATATAGCAGTATATTAGTAAGGGGGTCTGGACTATACACAAGGGTGCGGTGATGGGTATATAGCAGTATATTAGTAAGGGGCCTGGACTATACACAAGGGTGCGGTGATGATGGGTATATAGCAGTATATTAGTAAGGAGCCTGGACTATACACAAGGGTGCGGTGATGATGGGTATATAGCAGTATATTAGTAAGGGGTCTGGACTATACACAAGGGTGCGGAGATGATGGGTATATAGCAGTATATTAGTAAGGAGCCTGGACTATACACAAGGGTGCGGTGATGATGGGTATATAGCGGTATATTAGTAAGGAGCCTGGACTATACACAAGGGTGCAGTGATGATGGGTATATAGCGGTATATTAGTAAGGGGTCTGGACTATACACAAGGGTGCGGTGATGATGGGTATATAGCGGTATATAGTAAGGGGTCTGGACTATACACAAGGGTGCGGTGATGATGGGTATATAGCGGTATATTAGTAAGGGGCCTGGACTATACACAAGGGTGCGGTGATGATGGGTATATAGCAGTATATTAGTAAGGGGCCTGGACTATACACAAGGGTGCGGTGATGATGGGTATATAGCGGTATATTAGTAAGGAGCCTGGACTATACACAGGGGTGCGGTGATGATGGGTATATAGCAGTATATTAGTAAGGGGTCTGGACTATACACAAGGGTGCGGTGATGGATGATGGGTATATAGCAGTATATTAGTAAGGGGTCTGGACTATACACAGGGGTGCGGTGATGATGGGTATATAGCAGTATATTAGTAAGGGGTCTGGACTATACACAAGGGTGCGGTGATGGATGATGGGTATATAGCAGTATATTAGTAAGGAGCCTGGACTATACACAGGGGTGCGGTGATGATGGGTATATAGCAGTATATTAGTAAGGGGCCTGGACTATACACAAGGGTGCAGTGATGATGGGTATATAGCAGTATATTAGTAAGGGGCCTGGACTATACACAAGGGTGCGGTGATGATGGGTATATAGCAGTATATCAGTAAGGGGTCTGGACTATACACAAGGGTGCGGTGATGATGGGTATATAGCGGTATATTAGTAAGGGGTCTGGACTATACACAAGGGTGCGGTGATGATGGGTATATAGCGGTATATTAGTAAGGGGTCTGGACTATACACAAGGGTGCGGTGATGGATGATGGGTATATAGCGGTATATTAGTAAGGGGTCTGGACTATACACAAGGGTGCGGTGATGGATGATGGGTATATAGCAGTATATTAGTAAGGAGCCTGGACTATACACAGGGGTGCGGTGATGGATGATGGGTATATAGCAGTATATTAGTAAGGGGCCTGGACTATACACAAGGGGGCGGTGATGATGGGTATATAGCGGTATATTAGTAAGGAGCCTGGACTATACACAAGGGGGCGGTGATGATGGGTATATAGCGGTATATTAGTAAGGAGCCTGGACTATACACAAGGGGGCGGTGATGATGGGTATATAGCGGTATATTAGTAAGGGGCCTGGACTATACACAAGGGTGCGGTGATGATGGGTATATAGCGGTATATTAGTAAGGGGCCTGGACTATACATAAGGGTGCGGTGATGATGGGTATATAGCAGTATATTAGTAAGGAGCCTGGACTATACACAGGGGTGCGGTGATGATGGGTATATAGCAGTATATTAGTAAGGGGCCTGGACTATACACAAGGGTGCGGTGATGATGGGTATATAGCGGTATATTAGTAAGGGGCCTGGACTATACACAAGGGTGCGGTGATGATGGGTATATAGCGGTATATTAGTAAGGGGTCTGGACTATACACAAGGGTGCGGTGATGATGGGTATATAGCGGTATATTAGTAAGGGGCCTGGACTATACACAAGGGTGCGGTGATGATGGGTATATAGCGGTATATTAGTAAGGGGCCTGGACTATACACAAGGGTGCGGTGATGATGGGTATATAGCAGTATATTAGTAAGGGGCCTGGACTATACACAAGGGTGCGGTGATGATGGGTATATAGCAGTATATTAGTAAGGGGCCTGGACTATACACAAGGGTGCGGTGATGATGGGTATATAGCAGTATATTAGTAAGGGGTCTGGACTATACACAAGGGTGCGGTGATGATGGGTATATAGCAGTATATTAGTAAGTGGCCTGGACTATACACAAGGGTGCGGTGATGATGGATATATAGCAGTATATTAGTAAGGGGCCTGGACTATACACAAGGGTGCGGTGATGATGGGTATATAGCGGTATATTAGTAAGGAGCCTGGACTATACACAAGGGGGCGGTGATGATGGGTATATAGCGGTATATTAGTAAGGGGCCTGGACTATACACAAGGGTGCGGTGATGATGGGTATATAGCGGTATATTAGTAAGGGGCCTGGACTATACACAAGGGTGCGGTGATGATGGGTATATAGCGGTATATTAGTAAGGAGCCTGGACTATACACAAGGGTGCAGTGATGGATGATGGGTATATAGCGGTATATTAGTAAGGGGCCTGGACTATACACAAGGGTGCAGTGATGGATGATGGGTATATAGCAGTATATTAGTAAGGAGCCTGGACTATACACAAGGGTGCGGTGATGATGGGTATATAGCGGTATATTAGTAAGGAGCCTGGACTATACACAAGGGTGCGGTGATGATGGGTATATAGCGGTATATTAGTAAGGGGCCTGGACTATACATAAGGGTGCGGTGATGATGGGTATATAGCGGTATATTAGTAAGGAGCCTGGACTATACACAAGGGTGCGGTGATGATGGGTATATAGCGGTATATTAGTAAGGAGCCTGGACTATACACAAGGGTGCGGTGATGATGGGTATATAGCGGTATATTAGTAAGGGGCCTGGACTATACATAAGGGTGCGGTGATGATGGGTATATAGCAGTATATTAGTAAGGAGCCTGGACTATACACAAGGGTGCAGTGATGATGGGTATATAGCGGTATATTAGTAAGGAGCCTGGACTATACACAAGGGTGCGGTGATGATGGGTATATAGCAGTATATTAGTAAGGGGCCTGGACTATACACAAGGGTGCGGTGATGATGGGTATATAGCAGTATATCAGTAAGGGGCCTGGACTATACACAGGGTGCGGTGATGATGGGTATATAGCAGTATATCAGTAAGGGGCCTGGACTATACATAAGGGTGCGGTGATGATGGGTATATAGCGGTATATTAGTAAGGAGCCTGGACTATACACAAGGGTGCGGTGATGATGGGTATATAGCGGTATATTAGTAAGGGGCCTGGACTATACATAAGGGTGCGGTGATGATGGGTATATAGCAGTATATTAGTAAGGGGACTGGACTATACACAGGGGTGCGTTGATGATGGGTATATAGCAGTATATTAGTAAGGGGCCTGGACTATACACAAGGGTGCGGTGATGATGGGTATATAGCAGTATATTAGTAAGGGGTCTGGACTATACACAGGGGTGCGGTGATGGGTATATAGCAGTATATTAGTAAGGGGCCTGGACTATACACAAGGGTGCGGTGATGATGGGTATATAGCAGTATATTAGTAAGGGGTCTGGACTATACACAGGGGTGCGGTGATGGGTATATAGCGGTATATTAGTAAGGGACCTGGACTATACACAAGGGTGCGGTGATGATGGGTATATAGCGGTATATTAGTAAGGGGCCTGGACTATACACAAGGGGGCGGTGATGATGGGTATATAGCGGTATATTAGTAAGGGGCCTGGACTATACACAAGGGGCGGTGATGATGGGTATATAGCAGTATATTAGTAAGGGGCCTGGACTATACACAAGGGTGCGGTGATGATGGGTATATAGCAGTATATTAGTAAGGGGCCTGGACTATACACAAGAGTGCGGTTATGATGGGTATATAGCAGTATATCAGTAAGGGGCCTGGACTATACACAAGGGTGCGGTGATGATGGGTATATAGCAGTATATTAGTAAGAGGCCTGGACTATATACAAGGGGGCGGTGATGATGGGTATATAGCGGTATATTAGTAAGGAGCCTGGACTATACACAAGGGGGCGGTGATGATGGGTATATAGCGGTATATTAGTAAGGAGCCTGGACTATACACAAGGGGTGCGGTGATGATGGGTATATAGCAGTATATTAGTAAGGGGCCTGGACTATATACAAGGGGGTTGGTGATGATGGGTATATAGCGGTATATTAGTAAGGAGCCTGGACTATACACAAGGGGTGCGGTGATGATGGGTATATAGCGGTATATTAGTAAGGGGCCTGGACTATATACAAGGGGGCGGTGATGATGGGTATATAGCGGTATATTAGTAAGGAGCCTGGACTATACACAAGGGTGCGGTGATGATGGGTATATAGCAGTATATTAGTAAGGGGTCTGGACTATACACAAGGGTGCGGTGATGATGGGTATATAGCAGTATATTAGTAAGGGGCCTGGACTATACACAAGGGTGCGGTGATGATGGGTATATAGCGGTATATTAGTAAGGGGTCTGGACTATACACAAGGGTGCGGTGATGATGGGTATATAGCGGTATATCAGTAAGGGGCCTGGACTATACACAAGGGTGCGGTGATGATGGGTATATAGCAGTATATTAGTAAGGGGCCTGGACTATACACAAGGGTGCGGTGATGGATGATGGGTATATAGCAGTATATTAGTAAGGGGCCTGGACTATATACAAGGGTGCAGTGATGGATGATGGGTATATAGCGGTATATTAGTAAGGGGCCTGGGCTATACACAAGGGTGCGGTGATGGATGATGGGTATATAGCAGTATATTAGTAAGGGGTCTGGACTATATACAAGGGGGCGGTGATGATGGGTATATAGCAGTATATTAGTAAGGGGCCTGGACTATACACAAGGGTGCGGTGATGATGGGTATATAGCGGTATATTAGTAAGGGGCCTGGACTATACACAAGGGTGCGGTGATGATGGGTATATAGCGGTATATTAGTAAGGGGTCTGGACTATACACAAGGGTGCGGTGATGATGGGTATATAGCAGTATATTAGTAAGGGGCCTGGACTATACACAAGGGTGCGGTGATGATGGGTATATAGCAGTATATTAGTAAGGGGCCTGGACTATACACAAGGGTGCGGTGATGATGGGTATATAGCAGTATATTAGTAAGGAGCCTGGACTATACACAAGGGTGCGGTGATGATGGGTATATAGCAGTATATTAGTAAGGGGCCTGGACTATACACAAGGGTGCGGTGATGATGGGTATATAGCAGTATATTAGTAAGGGGCCTGGACTATACACAAGGGTGCGGTGATGGATGATGGGTATATAGCGGTATATTAGTAAGGAGCCTGGACTATACACAAGGGTGCGGTGATGATGGGTATATAGCAGTATATTAGTAAGGGGCCTGGACTATACACAAGGGTGCGGTGATGATGGGTATATAGCAGTATATTAGTAAGGAGCCTGGACTATACACAAGGGTGCGGTGATGATGGGTATATAGCAGTATATTAGTAAGGGGCCTGGACTATACACAAGGGTGCGGTGATGATGGGTATATAGCAGTATATCAGTAAGGAGCCTGGACTATACACAAGGGTGCGGTGATGATGGGTATATAGCAGTATATTAGTAAGGGGCCTGGACTATATACAAGGGGGCGGTGATGATGGGTATATAGCGGTATATTAGTAAGGGGCCTGGACTATACACAAGGGTGCGGTGATGGTGGGTATATAGCGGTATATTAGTAAGGGGCCTGGACTATACACAGGGGTGCGGTGATGATGGGTATATAGCAGTATATTAGTAAGGGGCCTGGACTATACACAAGGGTGCGGTGATGATGGGTATATAGCAGTATATTAGTAAGGAGCCTGGACTATACACAAGGGTACGGTGATGATGGGTATATAGCGGTATATTAGTAAGGGGCCTGGACTATACACAAGGGTGCGGTGATGATGGGTATATAGCGGTATATTAGTAAGGAGCCTGGACTATACACAAGGGTGCGGTGATGATGGGTATATAGCAGTATATTAGTAAGGGGCCTGGACTATACACAAGGGTGCGGTGATGATGGGTATATAGCGGTATATTAGTATGGAGCCTGGACTATACACAAGGGTGCGGTGATGATGGGTATATAGCAGTATATTAGTAAGGGGCCTGGACTATACACAGAGGTGCGGTGATGATGGGTATATAGCAGTATATTAGTAAGGGGTCTGGACTATACACAAGGGTGCGGTGATGATGGGTATATAGCAGTATATTAGTAAGGGGCCTGGACTATACACAAGGGTGCGGTGATGATGGGTATATAGCAGCATATCAGTAAGGGGTCTGGACTATACACAAGGGTGCGGTGATGATGGGTATATAGCGGTATATTAGTAAGGGGCCTGGACTATACACAAGGGTGCGGTGATGATGGGTATATAGCGGTATATTAGTAAGGGGTCTGGACTATACACAAGGGTGCGGTGATGGATGATGGGTATATAGCAGTATATTAGTAAGGGGCCTGGACTATACACAGGGGTGCGGTGATGGATGATGGGTATATAGCAGTATATTAGTAAGGGGCCTGGACTATACACAGGGGTGCGGTGATGGATGATGGGTATATAGCGGTATATTAGTAAGGGGCCTGGACTATACACAGGGGTGCGGTGATGGGTATATAGCAGTATATTAGTAAGGAGCCTGGACTATACACAAGGGTGCGGTGATGGGTATATAGCAGTATATTAGTAAGGGGTCTGGACTATACACAAGGGTGCGGTGATGATGGGTATATAGCAGTATATTAGTAAGGGGCCTGGACTATACACAAGGGTGCGGTGATGATGGGTATATAGCAGTATATTAGTAAGGGGTCTGGACTATACACAAGGGTGCGGTGATGATGGGTATATAGCAGTATATTAGTAAGGGGCCTGGACTATACACAAGGGTGCAGTGATGATGGGTATATAGCAGTATATTAGTAAGGGGCCTGGACTATACACAGGGGTGCGGTGATGATGGGTATATAGCGGTATATTAGTAAGGGGTCTGGACTATACACAAGGGTGCGGTGATGATGGGTATATAGCGGTATATTAGTAAGGGGCCTGGACTATACACAAGGGTGCGGTGATGATGGGTATATAGCGGTATATTAGTAAGGGGTCTGGACTATACACAAGGGTGCGGTGATGGATGATGGGTATATAGCAGTATATTAGTAAGGGGTCTGGACTATACACAAGGGTGCGGTGATGATGGGTATATAGCAGTATATTAGTAAGGGGCCTGGACTATACACAAGGGTGCGGTGATGATGGGTATATAGCAGTATATTAGTAAGGAGCCTGGACTATACACAAGGGTGCGGTGATGATGGGTATATAGCAGTATATTAGTAAGGGGCCTGGACTATACACAAGGGTGCGGTGATGATGGGTATATAGCAGTATATTAGTAAGGGGCCTGGACTATACACAAGGGTGCGGTGATGATGGGTATATAGCGGTATATTAGTAAGGGGCCTGGACTATACACAGGGGTGCGGTGATGATGGGTATATAGCGGTATATTAGTAAGGGGCCTGGACTATACACAAGGGTGCGGTGATGATGGGTATATAGCGGTATATTAGTAAGGGGCCTGGACTATACACAAGGGTGCAGTGATGATGGGTATATAGCAGTATATTAGTAAGGGGCCTGGACTATACACAAGGGTGCGGTGATGATGGGTATATAGCGGTATATTAGTAAGGGGCCTGGACTATACACAGGGGTGCGGTGATGATGGGTATATAGCAGTATATTAGTAAGGGGCCTGGACTATACACAAGGGTGCGGAGATGATGGGTATATAGCAGTATATTAGTAAGGGGCCTGGACTATACACAAGGGGGCGGTGATGATGGGTATATAGCGGTATATTAGTAAGGGGCCTGGACTATACACAAGGGTGCGGTGATGGGTATATAGCAGTATATTAGTAAGGAGCCTGGACTATACACAAGGGGGCGGTGATGATGGGTATATAGCAGTATATTAGTAAGGAGCCTGGACTATACACAGGGGTGCAGTGATGATGGATATATAGCAGTATATTAGTAAGGAGCCTGGACTATACACAGGGTGCGGTGATGATGGGTATATAGCAGTATATCAGTAAGGGGCCTGGACTATACATAAGGGTGCGGTGATGATGGGTATATAGCGGTATATTAGTAAGGAGCCTGGACTATACACAAGGGTGCGGTGATGATGGGTATATAGCGGTATATTAGTAAGGAGCCTGGACTATACACAAGGGTGCGGTGATGATGGGTATATAGCAGTATATTAGTAAGGGGCCTGGACTATACACAAGGGTGCGGTGATGATGGGTATATAGCAGTATATTAGTAAGGAGCCTGGACTATACACAAGGGTGCGGTGATGATGGGTATATAGCGGTATATTAGTAAGGAGCCTGGACTATACACAAGGGTGCGGTGATGATGGGTATATAGCAGTATATTAGTAAGGGGCCTGGACTATACACAAGGGTGCGGTGATGATGGGTATATAGCAGTATATTAGTAAGGAGCCTGGACTATACACAGGGGTGCGGTGATGATGGGTATATAGCAGTATATTAGTAAGGAGCCTGGACTATATACAAGGGTGCGGTGATGATGGGTATATAGCAGTATATTAGTAAGGAACCTGGACTATACACAAGGGTGCGGTGATGATGGGTATATAGCAGTATATTAGTAAGGAGCCTGGACTATACACAAGGGTGCGGTGATGATGGGTATATAGCAGTATATTAGTAAGGAGCCTGGACTATACACAAGGGTGCGGTGATGATGGGTATATAGCAGTATATTAGTAAGGGGCCTGGACTATACACAAGGGTGCGGTGATGATGGGTATATAGCAGTATATTAGTAAGGAGCCTGGACTATACACAAGGGTGCGGTGATGATGGGTATATAGCAGTATATTAGTAAGGGGCCTGGACTATACACAGGGGTGCGGTGATGATGGGTATATAGCAGTATATTAGTAAGGAGCCTGGACTATACACAGGGGTGCGGTGATGATGGGTATATAGCAGTATATTAGTAAGGGGCCTGGACTATACACAAGGGTGCGGTGATGATGGGTATATAGCGGTTTATTAGTAAGGGGCCTGGACTATACACAGGGGTGCGGTGATGATGGGTATATAGCAGTATATCAGTAAGGAGCCTGGACTATACACAGGGGTGCGGTGATGATGGGTATATAGCGGTATATTAGTAAGGGGTCTGGACTATACACAAGGGTGCGGTGATGGGTATATAGCAGTATATTAGTAAGGAGCCTGGACTATACACAAGGGTGCGGTGATGATGGGTATATAGCAGTATATTAGTAAGGGGCCTGGACTATACACAAGGGTGCGGTGATGATGGGTATATAGCAGTATATTAGTAAGGGGCCTGGACTATACACAGGGGTGCGGTGATGATGGGTATATAGCAGTATATCAGTAAGGAGCCTGGACTATACACAAGGGTGCGGTGATGATGGGTATATAGCAGTATATCAGTAAGGGGCCTGGACTATACACAAGGGTGCGGTGATGATGGGTATATAGCGGTATATCAGTAAGGGGCCTGGACTATACACAAGGGGGCGGTGATGATGGGTATATAGCGGTATATTAATAAGGGGCCTGGACTATACACAAGGGTGCGGTGATGATGGGTATATAGCGGTATATTAGTAAGGAGCCTGGACTATACACAAGGGTGCGGTGATGATGGGTATATAGCGGTATATTAGTAAGGGGTCTGGACTATACACAAGGGTGCGGTGATGATGGGTATATAGCGGTATATTAGTAAGGAGCCTGGACTATACACAAGGGTGCGGTGATGATGGGTATATAGCGGTATATTAGTAAGGAGCCTGGACTATACACAAGGGTGCGGTGATGATGGGTATATAGCGGTATATTAGTAAGGAGCCTGGACTATACACAAGGGTGCGGTGATGATGGGTATATAGCGGTATATTAGTAAGGGGCCTGGACTATACATAAGGGTGCGGTGATGATGGGTATATAGCAGTATATTAGTAAGGGGCCTGGACTATACACAAGGGTGCGGTGATGATGGGTATATAGCAGTATATTAGTAAGGGGCCTGGACTATACACAAGGGTGCGGTGATGATGGGTATATAGCAGTATATTAGTAAGGGGCCTGGACTATACACAAGGGTGCGGTGATGGGTATATAGCAGTATATTAGTAAGGGGCCTGGACTATACACAAGGGGCGGTGATGATGGGTATATAGCAGTATATTAATAAGGGGCCTGGACTATACACAAGGGGCGGTGATGATGGGTATATAGCGGTATATTAGTAAGGGGCCTGGACTATACACAAGGGTGCGGTGATGATGGGTATATAGCGGTATATTAGTAAGGAGCCTGGACTATACACAAGAGTGCAGTGATGATGGGTATATAGCGGTATATTAGTAAGGGGCCTGGACTATACACAAGGGGCGGTGATGATGGGTATATAGCAGTATATTAGTAAGGAGCCTGGACTATACACAAGGGTGCGGTGATGATGGGTATATAGCAGTATATTAGTAAGGAGCCTGGACTATACACAGGGGTGCAGTGATGATGGGTATATAGCAGTATATTAGTAAGGAGCCTGGACTATACACAAGGGTGCGGTGATGATGGGTATATAGCGGTATATTAGTAAGGGGCCTGGACTATACACAGGGTGCGGTGATGATGGGTATATAGCAGTATATTAGTAAGGAGCCTGGACTATACACAGGGGTGCGGTGATGATGGGTATATAGCGGTATATTAGTAAGGGGCCTGGACTATACACAAGGGTGCGGTGATGATGGGTATATAGCGGTATATTAGTAAGGAGCCTGGACTATACACAGGGGTGCGGTGATGATGGGTATATAGCGGTATATTAGTAAGGGGCCTGGACTATACACAAGGGTGCGGTGATGATGGGTATATAGCAGTATATTAGTAAGGGGCCTGGACTATACACAGGGGTGCGGTGATGATGGGTATATAGCAGTATATTAGTAAGGGGCCTGGACTATACACAAGGGTGCGGTGATGATGGGTATATAGCAGTATATTAGTAAGGGGCCTGGACTATACACAGGGGTGCGGTGATGGGTATATAGCAGTATATTAGTAAGGGGCCTGGACTATACACAAGGGTGCGGTGATGATGGGTATATAGCGGTATATTAGTAAGGGGCCTGGACTATACACAGGGGTGCGGTGATGATGGGTATATAGCGGTATATTAGTAAGGAGCCTGGACTATACACAAGGGTGCGGTGATGATGGGTATATAGCAGTATATTAGTAAGGGGCCTGGACTATACACAGGGGTGCTGTGATGATGGGTATATAGCGGTATATTAGTAAGGGGCCTGGACTATACACAGGGGTGCGGTGATGATGGGTATATAGCGGTATATTAGTAAGGAGCCTGGACTATACACAAGGGTGCGGTGATGATGGGTATATAGCAGTATATCAGTAAGGGGCCTGGACTATACACAAGGGTGCGGTGATGATGGGTATATAGCAGTATATTAGTAAGAGGTCTGGACTATACACAAGGGTGCGGTGATGATGGGTATATAGCAGTATATTAGTAAGAGGTCTGGACTATACACAAGGGTGCGGTGATGATGGGTATATAGCGGTATATTAGTAAGGGGCCTGGACTATACACAGGGGTGCGGTGATGATGGGTATATAGCAGTATATTAGTAAGGAGCCTGGACTATACACAAGGGTGCGGTGATGATGGGTATATAGCAGTATATTAGTAAGGGGCCTGGACTATACACAAGGGTGCGGTGATGATGGGTATATAGCAGTATATTAGTAAGGGGTCTGGACTATACACAAGGGTGCGGTGATGATGGGTATATAGCAGTATATTAGTAAGGGGCCTGGACTATACACAAGGGTGCGGTGATGATGGGTATATAGCAGTATATTAGTAAGGGGCCTGGACTATACACAAGGGTGCGGTGATGATGGGTATATAGCAGTATATTAGTAAGGGGCCTGGACTATACACAAGGGTGCGGTGATGATGGGTATATAGCTGTATATTAGTAAGGGGCCTGGACTATACACAAGGGTGCGGTGATGGATGATGGGTATATAGCAGTATATTAGTAAGGAGCCTGGACTATACACAAGGGTGCGGTGATGATGGGTATATAGCAGCATATCAGTAAGGGGTCTGGACTATACACAAGGGTGCGGTGATGATGGGTATATAGCGGTATATTAGTAAGGGGCCTGGACTATACACAGGGGTGAGGTGATGATGGGTATATAGCGGTATATTAGTAAGAGGCCTAGACTATACACAGGGGTGCGGTGATGATGGGTATATAGCAGTATATTAGTAAGGGGCCTGGACTATACACAAGGGTGCGGTGATGATGGGTATATAGCAGTATATTAGTAAGGGGTCTGGACTATACACAAGGGTGAGGTGATGATGGGTATATAGCGGTATATTAGTAAGGGGTCTGGACTATACACAGGGGTGCGGTGATGGGTATATAGCAGTATATTAGTAAGGGGCCTGGACTATACACAAGGGTGCGGTGATGATGGGTATATAGCAGTATATTAGTAAGGAGCCTGGACTGTACACAAGGGTGCGGTGATGATGGGTATATAGCAGTATATTAGTAAGGGGTCTGGACTATACACAAGGGTGCGGTGATGGATGATGGGTATATAGCAGTATATTAGTAAGGGGCCTGGACTATACACAAGGGTGCAGTGATGATGGGTATATAGCAGTATATTAGTAAGGGGCCTGGACTATACACAAGGGGGCGGTGATGATGGGTATATAGCAGTATATTAGTAAGGAGCCTGGACTATACACAAGGGTGCGGTGATGATGGGTATATAGCAGTATATTAGTAAGGGGCCTGGACTATACACAAGGGTGCGGTGATGATGGGTATATAGCAGTATATTAGTAAGGGGCCTGGACTATACACAAGGGTGCGGTGATGATGGGTATATAGCAGTATATTAGTAAGGGGCCTGGACTATACACAAGGGTGCGGTGATGATGGGTATATAGCAGTATATTAGTAAGGAGCCTGGACTATACACAAGGGTGCGGTGATGATGGGTATATAGCAGTATATTAGTAAGGAGCCTGGACTATACACAAGGGTGCGGTGATGATGGGTATATAGCAGTATATTAGTAAGGGGTCTGGACTATACACAAGGGTGCGGTGATGGATGATGGGTATATAGCAGTATATTAGTAAGGAGCCTGGACTATACACAAGGGTGCGGTGATGATGGGTATATAGCGGTATATTAGTAAGGGGCCTGGACTATACACAAGAGTGCGGTGATGATGGGTATATAGCAGTATATTAGTAAGGGGTCTGGACTATACACAAGGGTGCGGTGATGGATGATGGGTATATAGCAGTATATTAGTAAGGAGCCTGGACTATACACAAGGGTGCGGTGATGATGGGTATATAGCGGTATATTAGTAAGGGGTCTGGACTATACACAAGGGTGCGGTGATGGATGATGGGTATATAGCAGTATATTAGTAAGGAGCCTGGACTATACACAAGGGTGCGGTGATGATGGGTATATAGCGGTATATTAGTAAGGGGTCTGGACTATACACAAGGGTGCGGTGATGATGGGTATATAGCAGTATATTAGTAAGGAGCCTGGACTATACACAAGGGGCGGTGATGGATGATGGGTATATAGCAGTATATTAGTAAGGGGCCTGGACTATACACAAGGGTGCGGTGATGATGGGTATATAGCAGTATATTAGTAAGGAGCCTGGACTATACACAAGGGGCGGTGATGGATGATGGGTATATAGCAGTATATTAGTAAGGGGCCTGGACTATACACAGGGGTGCGGTGATGATGGGTATATAGCAGTATATTAGTAAGGAGCCTGGACTATACACAAGGGGCGGTGATGTATGATGGGTATATAGCAGTATATTAGTAAGGAGCCTGGACTATACACAAGGGTGCGGTGATGATGGGTATATAGCAGTATATTAGTAAGGGGCCTGGACTATACACAAGGGGGCGGTGATGATGGGTATATAGCAGTATATTAGTAAGGAGCCTGGACTATACACAAGGGTGCGGTGATGATGGGTATATAGCGGTATATTAGTATGGAGCCTGGACTATACACAAGGGTGCGGTGATGATGGGTATATAGCGGTATATTAGTAAGGGGTCTGGACTATACACAAGGGTGCGGTGATGATGGGTATATAGCAGTATATTAGTAAGGGGCCTGGACTATACACAAGGGTGCGGTGATGATGGGTATATAGCGGTATATTAGTAAGGGGTCTGGACTATACACAAGGGTGCGGTGATGATGGGTATATAGCGGTATATTAGTAAGGGGTCTGGACTATACACAAGGGTGCGGTGATGATGGGTATATAGCGGTATATTAGTAAGGGGCCTGGACTATACACAAGGGTGCGGTGATGATGGGTATATAGCAGTATATTAGTAAGGGGCCTGGACTATACACAAGGGTGCGGTGATGATGGGTATATAGCGGTATATTAGTAAGGAGCCTGGACTATACACAGGGGTGCGGTGATGATGGGTATATAGCAGTATATTAGTAAGGGGCCTGGACTATACACAAGGGTGCAGTGATGATGGGTATATAGCAGTATATTAGTAAGGGGCCTGGACTATACACAAGGGTGCAGTGATGATGGGTATATAGCAGTATATTAGTAAGGAGCCTGGACTATACACAGGGGTGCGGTGATGATGGGTATATAGCAGTATATTAGTAAGGGGCCTGGACTATACACAAGGGTGCAGTGATGATGGGTATATAGCAGTATATTAGTAAGGGGTCTGGACTATACACAAGGGTGCGGTGATGGATGATGGGTATATAGCAGTATATTAGTAAGGGGTCTGGACTATACACAAGGGTGCGGTGATGATGGGTATATAGCAGTATATTAGTAAGGAGCCTGGACTATACACAGGGGTGCGGTGATGATGGGTATATAGCAGTATATTAGTAAGGGGTCTGGACTATACACAAGGGTGCGGTGATGGATGATGGGTATATAGCAGTATATTAGTAAGGGGCCTGGACTATACACAAGGGTGCGGTGATGGATGATGGGTATATAGCGGTATATTAGTAAGGGGTCTGGACTATACACAAGGGTGCGGTGATGGATGATGGGTATATAGCAGTATATTAGTAAGGGGTCTGGACTATACACAAGGGTGCGGTGATGATGGGTATATAGCAGTATATTAGTAAGGAGCCTGGACTATACACAGGGGTGCGGTGATGATGGGTATATAGCAGTATATTAGTAAGGGGCCTGGACTATACACAAGGGTGCAGTGATGATGGGTATATAGCAGTATATTAGTAAGGGGTCTGGACTATACACAAGGGTGCGGTGATGGATGATGGGTATATAGCAGTATATTAGTAAGGGGCCTGGACTATACACAAGGGTGCGGTGATGGATGATGGGTATATAGCGGTATATTAGTAAGGGGTCTGGACTATACACAAGGGTGCGGTGATGGATGATGGGTATATAGCAGTATATTAGTAAGGGGCCTGGACTATACACAGGGGTGCGGTGATGGATGATGGGTATATAGCGGTATATTAGTAAGGGGCCTGGACTATACACAAGGGTGCGGTGATGATGGGTATATAGCAGTATATTAGTAAGGGGCCTGGACTATACACAAGGGTGCGGTGATGATGGGTATATAGCAGTATATTAGTAAGGAGCCTGGACTATACACAGGGGTGCGGTGATGATGGGTATATAGCAGTATATTAGTAAGGGGCCTGGACTATACACAAGGGTGCGGTGATGATGGGTATATAGCGGTATATTAGTAAGGAGCCTGGACTATACACAAGGGTGCAGTGATGATGGGTATATAGCGGTATATTAGTAAGGGGTCTGGACTATACACAAGGGTGCGGTGATGATGGGTATATAGCGGTATATTAGTAAGGGGTCTGGACTATACACAAGGGTGCGGTGATGATGGGTATATAGCGGTATATTAGTAAGGGGCCTGGACTATACACAGGGGTGCGGTGATGATGGGTATATAGCAGTATATTAGTAAGGAGCCTGGACTATACACAAGGGGCGGTGATGATGGGTATATAGCAGTATATTAGTAAGGAGCCTGGACTATACACAAGGGGGCGGTGATGATGGGTATATAGCGGTATATTAGTAAGGGGTCTGGACTATACACAAGGGTGCGGTGATGATGGGTATATAGCGGTATATTAGTAAGGGGCCTGGACTATACACAGGGGTGCGGTGATGATGGGTATATAGCAGTATATTAGTAAGGAGCCTGGACTATACACAGGGGTGCAGTGATGATGGGTATATAGCAGTATATTAGTAAGGGGCCTGGACTATACACAAGGGTGCGGTGATGATGGGTATATAGCAGTATATTAGTAAGGAGCCTGGACTATACACAAGGGGGCGGTGATGATGGGTATATAGCAGTATATTAGTAAGGGGCCTGGACTATACACAAGGGTGCGGTGATGATGGGTATATAGCAGTATATTAGTAAGGAGCCTGGACTATACACAAGGGTGCGGTGATGATGGGTATATAGCAGTATATTAGTAAGGGGCCTGGACTATACACAAGGGTGCGGTGATGATGGGTATATAGCGGTATATTAGTAAGGGGTCTGGACTATACACAAGGGTGCGGTGATGATGGGTATATAGCAGTATATTAGTAAGGGGCCTGGACTATACACAAGGGTGCGGTGATGATGGGTATATAGCGGTATATCAGTAAGGGGCCTGGACTATACACAGGGGTGCGGTGATGATGGGTATATAGCAGTATATCAGTAAGGGGCCTGGACTATACACAAGGGTGCGGTGATGATGGGTATATAGCAGTATATTAGTAAGGGGCCTGGACTATACACAAGGGTGCGGTGATGATGGGTATATAGCAGTATATTAGTAAGGGGCCTGGACTATACACAAGGGTGCGGTGATGATGGGTATATAGCAGTATATTAGTAAGGGGCCTGGACTATACACAAGGGGGCGGTGATGATGGGTATATAGCGGTATATTAGTAAGGGGCCTGGACTATACACAAGGGTGCGGTGATGATGGGTATATAGCGGTATATTAGTAAGGAGTCTGGACTATACACAAGGGTGCGGTGATGATGGGTATATAGCGGTATATTAGTAAGGGGCCTGGACTATACACAAGGGTGCGGTGATGATGGGTATATAGCGGTATATTAGTAAGGAGCCTGGACTATACACAAGGGTGCGGTGATGATGGGTATATAGCGGTATATTAGTAAGTAGCCTGGACTATACACAAGGGTGCGGTGATGATGGGTATATAGCGGTATATTAGTAAGGGGTCTGGACTATATACAGGGGTGCGGTGATGATGGGTATATAGCAGTATATTAGTAAGGAGCCTGGACTATATACTATGGTGCGATGATGGGTATATAGCGGTATATTAGTAAGGAGCCTGGACTATATACTATGGTGCGATGATGGGTATATAGCGGTATATTAGTAAGGAGCCTGGACTATACACAAGGGTGCGGTGATGATGGGTATATAGCGGTATATCAGTAAGGGGTCTGGACTATACACAAGGGTGCGGTGATGTTGGGTATATAGCAGTATATTAGTAAGGGGCCTGGACTATACACAAGGGTGCGGTGATGATGGGTATATAGCGGTATATTAGTAAGGGGTCTGGACTATACACAAGGGTGCGGTGATGATGGGTATATAGCGGTATATTAGTAAGGGGTCTGGACTATACACAAGGGTGCGGTGATGTTGGGTATATAGCAGTATATTAGTAAGGGGCCTGGACTATACATAAGGGTGCGGTGATGGTGGGTATATAACAGTATATTAGTAAGGGGCCTGGACTATACACAAGGGTGCGGTGATGATGGGTATATAGCAGTATATTAGTAAGGGGCCTGGACTATACACAGGGGTGCGGTGATGATGGGTATATAGCGGTATATTAGTAAGGAGCCTGGACTATACACAGGGGTGCGGTGATGATGGGTATATAGCGGTATATTAGTAAGGGGCCTGGACTATACACAAGGGTGCGGTGATGATGGGTATATAGCAGTATATTAGTAAGGGGCCTGGAGTATACACAAGGGTGCGGTGATGGATGATGGGTATATAGCAGTATATTAGTAAGGGGCCTGGACTATACACAAGGGTGCGGTGATGATGGGTATATAGCAGTATATTAGTAAGGGGCCTGGACTATACACAGGGGTGCGGTGATGATGGGTATATAGCAGTATATCAGTAAGGGGTCTGGACTATACACAAGGGTGCGGTGATGATGGGTATATAGCGGTATATTAGTAAGGGGCCTGGACTATACACAGGGGGCGGTGATGATGGGTATATAGCAGTATATTAGTAAGGGGCCTGGACTATACACAAGGGTGCGGTGATGATGGGTATATAGCGGTATATTAGTAAGGAGCCTGGACTATACACAAGGGTGCGGTGATGATGGGTATATAGCAGTATATTAGTAAGGGGCCTGGACTATACACAAGGGTGCGGTGATGATGGGTATATAGCAGTATATTAGTTAGGAGCCTGGACTATACACAAGGGTGCGGTGATGATGGGTATATAGCAGTATATTAGTAAGAGGTCTGGACTATACACAAGGGTGCGGTGATGATGGGTATATAGCGGTATATTAGTAAGGGGTCTGGACTATACACAAGGGTGCGGTGATGGGTATATAGCGGTATATTAGTAAGGGGCCTGGACTATACACAAGGGTGCGGTGATGATGGGTATATAGCGGTATATTAGTAAGGGGCCTGGACTATACACAGGGGTGCGGTGATGATGGGTATATAGCAGTATATTAGTAAGGAGCCTGGACTATACACAGGGGTGCGGTGATGATGGGTATATAGCAGTATATTAGTTAGGAGCCTGGACTATACACAAGGGTGCGGTGATGATGGGTATATAGCAGTATATTAGTAAGAGGTCTGGACTATACACAAGGGTGCGGTGATGATGGGTATATAGCAGTATATTAGTAAGGAGCCTGGACTATACACAAGGGTGCGGTGATGATGGGTATATAGCGGTATATTAGTAAGGGGTCTGGACTATACACAAGGGTGCGGTGATGATGGGTATATAGCAGTATATTAGTAAGAGGTCTGGACTATACACAAGGGTGCGGTGATGATGGGTATATAGCGGTATATTAGTAAGGGGCCTGGACTATACACAGGGGTGCGGTGATGATGGGTATATAGCAGTATATTAGTAAGGGGCCTGGACTATACACAAGGGTGCGGTGATGATGGGTATATAGCGGTATATTAGTAAGGGGCCTGGACTATACACAAGGGTGCGGTGATGGATGATGGGTATATAGCGGTATATTAGTATGGAGCCTGGACTATACACAAGGGTGCGGTGATGATGGGTATATAGCAGTATATTAGTAAGGGGCCTGGACTATACACAAGGGTGCGGTGATGATGGGTATATAGCGGTATATTAGTAAGGGGCCTGGACTATACACAAGGGTGCGGTGATGATGGGTATATAGCGGTATATTAGTAAGGGGTCTGGACTATACACAAGGGTGCGGTGATGATGGGTATATAGCGGTATATTAGTAAGGGGTCTGGACTATACACAAGGGTGCGGTGATGATGGGTATATAGCGGTATATTAGTAAGGGGTCTGGACTATACACAAGGGTGCGGTGATGATGGGTATATAGCGGTATATTAGTAAGGGGCCTGGACTATACACAAGGGTGCGGTGATGATGGGTATATAGCGGTATATTAGTAAGGGGTCTGGACTATACACAAGGGTGCGGTGATGATGGGTATATAGCGGTATATTAGTAAGGGGCCTGGACTATACACAAGGGTGCGGTGATGATGGGTATATAGCGGTATATTAGTAAGGGGTCTGGACTATACACAAGGGTGGTGATGATGGGTATATAGCGGTATATTAGTAAGGGGCCTGGACTATACACAATTGTGCGGTGATGGGTATATAGCAGTATATTAGTAAGGAGCCTGGACTATACACAAGGGTGCGGTGATGATGGGTATATAGCAGTATATTAGTAAGGGGTCTGGACTATACACAGGGGTGCGGTGATGGGTATATAGCAGTATATTAGTAAGGGGCCTGGACTATACACAAGGGTGCGGTGATGATGGGTATATAGCAGTATATTAGTAAGGGGTCTGGACTATACACAGGGGTGCGGTGATGGGTATATAGCAGTATATTAGTAAGGGGCCTGGACTATACACAGGGGGCGGTGATGGATGATGGGTATATAGCGGTATATTAGTAAGGGGCCTGGACTATACACAGGGGTGCAGTGATGATGGGTATATAGCAGTATATTAGTAAGAGGCCTGGACTATACACAAGGGTGCGGTGATGGATGATGGGTATATAGCAGTATATTAGTAAGGGGCCTGGACTATACACAAGGGGCGGTGATGATGGGTATATAGCAGTATATTAGTAAGGGGCCTGGACTATACACAGGGGTGCAGTGATGATGGGTATATAGCAGTATATTAGTAAGGGGCCTGGACTATACACAAGGGGCGGTGATGATGGGTATATAGCAGTATAT
Source organism: Leptodactylus fuscus (assembly GCF_031893055.1). Lineage (NCBI taxonomy): Eukaryota > Metazoa > Chordata > Amphibia > Anura > Leptodactylidae > Leptodactylus > Leptodactylus fuscus. Next base: position 27,608 of record NW_027440643.1, on the reverse strand, counting down.
TAGTAAGGGGCCTGGACTATACACAAGGGTGCGGTGATGATGGGTATATAGCAGTATATTAGTAAGGGGTCTGGACTATACACAAGGGTGCGGTGATGATGGGTATATAGCAGTATATTAGTAAGGGGCCTGGACTATACACAAGGGTGCGGTGATGGGTATATAGCAGTATATTAGTAAGGGGTCTGGACTATACACAAGGGTGCGGTGATGATGGGTATATAGCGGTATATTAGTAAGGGGTCTGGACTATACACAAGGGTGCGGTGATGGGTATATAGCAGTATATTAGTAAGGGGCCTGGACTATACACAAGGGTGCGGTGATGATGGGTATATAGCAGTATATTAGTAAGGGGCCTGGACTATACACAAGGGTGCGGTGATGGGTATATAGCAGTATATTAGTAAGGGGCCTGGACTATACACAAGGGTGCGGTGATGGGTATATAGCGGTATATTAGTAAGGGGCCTGGACTATACACAAGGGTGCGGTGATGGGTATATAGCAGTATATTAGTAAGGGGTCTGGACTATACACAAGGGTGCGGTGATGATGGGTATATAGCAGTATATTAGTAAGAGGTCTGGACTATACACAAGGGGGCGGTGATGATGGGTATATAGCAGTATATTAGTAAGGGGCCTGGACTATACACAAGGGTGCGGTGATGATGGGTATATAGCGGTATATTAGTAAGGGGTCTGGACTATACACAGGGGTGCGGTGATGATGGGTATATAGCAGTATATTAGTAAGGAGCCTGGACTATACACAAGGGTGCGGTGATGATGGGTATATAGCGGTATATTAGTAAGGGGCCTGGACTATACACAGGGGTGCGGTGATGATGGGTATATAGCAGTATATTAGTAAGGGGCCTGGACTATACACAAGGGGGCGGTGATGATGGGTATATAGCAGTATATTAGTAAGGGGTCTGGACTATACACAAGGGTGCGGTGATGATGGGTATATAGCAGTATATTAGTAAGGGGTCTGGACTATACACAAGGGTGCGGTGATGATGGGTATATAGCAGTATATTAGTAAGGGGCCTGGACTATACACAAGGGGCGGTGATGATGGGTATATAGCAGTATATTAGTAAGGGGCCTGGATTATACACAAGGGGCGGTGATGATGGGTATATAGCAGTATATTAGTAAGGGGTCTGGACTATACACAAGGGTGCGGTGATGATGGGTATATAGCGGTATATTAGTAAGGGGCCTGGACTATACACAAGGGTGCAGTGATGATGGGTATATAGCAGTATATTAGTAAGGAGCCTGGACTATACACAAGGGTGCGGTGATGGATGATGGGTATATAGCAGTATATTAGTAAGAGGTCTGGACTATACACAAGGGTGCGGTGATGATGGGTATATAGCGGTATATTAGTAAGGGGCCTGGACTATACACAAGGGTGCGGTGATGATGGGTATATAGCAGTATATTAGTAAGAGGTCTGGACTATACACAAGGGTGCGGTGATGATGGGTATATAGCGGTATATTAGTAAGGGGCCTGGACTATACACAAGGGTGCGGTGATGATGGGTATATAGCAGTATATTAGTAAGGGGTCTGGACTATACACAAGGGTGCGGTGATGATGGGTATATAGCAGTATATTAGTAAGGAGCCTGGACTATACACAAGGGTGCGGTGATGATGGGTATATAGCGGTATATTAGTAAGGGGTCTGGACTATACACAAGGGTGCGGTGATGATGGGTATATAGCAGTATATTAGTAAGGGGTCTGGACTATACACAAGGGTGCGGTGATGATGGGTATATAGCAGTATATTAGTAAGGAGCCTGGACTATACACAAGGGTGCGGTGATGGATGATGGGTATATAGCAGTATATTAGTAAGGGGCCTGGACTATACACAAGGGTGCGGTGATGATGGGTATATAGCAGTATATTAGTAAGGGGTCTGGACTATACACAAGGGTGCGGTGATGATGGGTATATAGCAGTATATTAGTAAGGAGCCTGGACTATACACAAGGGTGCGGTGATGATGGGTATATAGCAGTATATTAGTAAGGGGTCTGGACTATACACAAGGGTGCGGTGATGATGGGTATATAGCGGTATATCAGTAAGGGGCCTGGACTATACACAAGGGTGCGGTGATGATGGGTATATAGCGGTATATCAGTAAGGGGTCTGGACTATACACAAGGGTGCGGTGATGATGGGTATATAGCAGTATATTAGTAAGGGGCCTGGACTATACACAAGGGTGCGGTGATGATGGGTATATAGCAGTATATTAGTAAGGGGTCTGGACTATACACAAGGGTGCGGTGATGATGGGTATATAGCGGTATATTAGTAAGGGGCCTGGACTATACACAAGGGTGCGGTGATGATGGGTATATAGCAGTATATTAGTAAGGGGCCTGGACTATACACAAGGGTGCGGTGATGATGGGTATATAGCAGTATATTAGTAAGGGGCCTGGACTATACACAAGGGTGCGGTGATGATGGGTATATAGCGATATATTAGTAAGGGGCCTGGACTATACACAAGGGTGCGGTGATGATGGGTATATAGCGGTATATTAGTAAGGAGCCTGGACTATACACAAGGGTGCGGTGATGATGGGTATATAGCAGTATATTAGTAAGGGGCCTGGACTATACACAAGGGTGCGGTGATGATGGGTATATAGCGGTATATTAGTAAGGAGCCTGGACTATACACAAGGGTGCGGTGATGATGGATATATAGCGGTATATTAGTAAGGGGCCTGGACTATACACAAGGGTGCGGTGATGATGGGTATATAGCAGTATATTAGTAAGGAGCCTGGACTATACACAAGGGGGCGGTGATGATGGGTATATAGCAGTATATTAGTAAGGGGCCTGGACTATACACAAGGGTGCGGTGATGATGGGTATATAGCGGTATATTAGTATGGAGCCTGGACTATACACAAGGGTGCGGTGATGATGGGTATATAGCGGTATATTAGTAAGGGGCCTGGACTATACACAAGGGTGCGGTGATGATGGGTATATAGCAGTATATTAGTAAGGGGCCTGGACTATACACAAGGGTGCGGTGATGATGGGTATATAGCAGTATATTAGTAAGGGGCCTGGACTATACACAAGGGTGCGGTGATGATGGGTATATAGCAGTATATTAGTAAGGGGCCTGGACTATACACAAGGGTGCGGTGATGATGGGTATATAGCTGTATATTAGTAAGGGGCCTGGACTATACACAAGGGTGCGGTGATGGATGATGGGTATATAGCAGTATATTAGTAAGGAGCCTGGACTATACACAAGGGTGCGGTGATGATGGGTATATAGCAGCATATCAGTAAGGGGTCTGGACTATACACAAGGGTGCGGTGATGATGGGTATATAGCGGTATATTAGTAAGGGGCCTGGACTATACACAGGGGTGAGGTGATGATGGGTATATAGCGGTATATTAGTAAGAGGCCTAGACTATACACAGGGGTGCGGTGATGGGTATATAGCAGTATATTAGTAAGGGGCCTGGACTATACACAAGGGTGCGGTGATGATGGGTATATAGCAGTATATTAGTAAGGAGCCTGGACTGTACACAAGGGTGCGGTGATGATGGGTATATAGCAGTATATTAGTAAGGGGTCTGGACTATACACAAGGGTGCGGTGATGGATGATGGGTATATAGCAGTATATTAGTAAGGGGCCTGGACTATACACAAGGGTGCAGTGATGATGGGTATATAGCAGTATATTAGTAAGGGGCCTGGACTATACACAAGGGTGCGGTGATGATGGGTATATAGCGGTATATTAGTAAGGAGCCTGGACTATACACAAGGGTGCGGTGATGATGGGTATATAGCAGTATATTAGTAAGGAGCCTGGACTATACACAAGGGTGCGGTGATGATGGGTATATAGCAGTATATTAGTAAGGGGTCTGGACTATACACAAGGGTGCGGTGATGGATGATGGGTATATAGCAGTATATTAGTAAGGAGCCTGGACTATACACAAGGGTGCGGTGATGATGGGTATATAGCGGTATATTAGTAAGGGGCCTGGACTATACACAAGAGTGCGGTGATGATGGGTATATAGCAGTATATTAGTAAGGGGTCTGGACTATACACAAGGGTGCGGTGATGGATGATGGGTATATAGCAGTATATTAGTAAGGAGCCTGGACTATACACAAGGGTGCGGTGATGATGGGTATATAGCGGTATATTAGTAAGGGGTCTGGACTATACACAAGGGTGCGGTGATGGATGATGGGTATATAGCAGTATATTAGTAAGGAGCCTGGACTATACACAAGGGTGCGGTGATGATGGGTATATAGCGGTATATTAGTAAGGGGTCTGGACTATACACAAGGGTGCGGTGATGATGGGTATATAGCAGTATATTAGTAAGGAGCCTGGACTATACACAAGGGGCGGTGATGATGGGTATATAGCAGTATATTAGTAAGGGGCCTGGACTATACACAGGGGTGCGGTGATGATGGGTATATAGCGGTATATTAGTAAGGGGTCTGGACTATACACAAGGGTGCGGTGATGATGGGTATATAGCGGTATATTAGTAAGGGGCCTGGACTATACACAAGGGTGCGGTGATGATGGGTATATAGCGGTATATTAGTAAGGGGTCTGGACTATACACAAGGGTGCGGTGATGATGGGTATATAGCAGTATATTAGTAAGGGGCCTGGACTATACACAAGGGTGCGGTGATGATGGGTATATAGCGGTATATTAGTAAGGGGCCTGGACTATACACAAGGGTGCGGTGATGATGGGTATATAGCGGTATATTAGTAAGGGGTCTGGACTATACACAAGGGTGCGGTGATGATGGGTATATAGCGGTATATCAGTAAGGGGCCTGGACTATACACAAGGGTGCGGTGATGATGGGTATATAGCAGTATATTAGTAAGGGGCCTGGACTATACACAAGGGGCGGTGATGATGGGTATATAGCAGTATATTAGTAAGGGGCCTGGACTATATACAAGGGTGCAGTGATGATGGGTATATAGCAGTATATTAGTAAGGGGCCTGGACTATACACAAGGGTGCGGTGATGATGGGTATATAGCGGTATATTAGTAAGGGGCCTGGACTATACACAAGGGTGCGGTGATGGATGATGGGTATATAGCAGTATATTAGTAAGGGGCCTGGACTATACACAAGGGTGCGGTGATGATGGGTATATAGCAGTATATTAGTAAGGGGCCTGGACTATACACAAGGGTGCGGTGATGGATGATGGGTATATAGCAGTATATTAGTAAGGGGCCTGGACTATACACAAGGGTGCGGTGATGATGGGTATATAGCAGTATATTAGTAAGGAGCCTGGACTATACACAAGGGTGCGGTGATGATGGGTATATAGCGGTATATTAGTAAGGAGCCTGGACTATACACAAGGGTGCGGTGATGATGGGTATATAGCAGTATATTAGTAAGGAGCCTGGACTATACACAAGGGTGCGGTGATGATGGGTATATAGCAGTATATTAGTAAGGGGCCTGGACTATACACAAGGGTGCGGTGATGGATGATGGGTATATAGCGGTATATTAGTAAGGAGCCTGGACTATACACAAGGGTGCGGTGATGATGGGTATATAGCAGTATATTAGTAAGGGGCCTGGACTATACACAAGGGTGCGGTGATGATGGGTATATAGCAGTATATTAGTAAGGAGCCTGGACTATACACAAGGGTGCGGTGATGATGGGTATATAGCAGTATATTAGTAAGGGGCCTGGACTATACACAAGGGTGCGGTGATGATGGGTATATAGCAGTATATCAGTAAGGAGCCTGGACTATACACAAGGGTGCGGTGATGATGGGTATATAGCAGTATATTAGTAAGGGGCCTGGACTATATACAAGGGGGCGGTGATGATGGGTATATAGCGGTATATTAGTAAGGGGCCTGGACTATACACAAGGGTGCGGCGATGATGGGTATATAGCAGTATATTAGTAAGGAGCCTGGACTATACACAAGGGTACGGTGATGATGGGTATATAGCGGTATATTAGTAAGGGGCCTGGACTATACACAAGGGTGCGGTGATGATGGGTATATAGCAGTATATTAGTAAGGGGCCTGGACTATACACAAGGGTGCGGTGATGATGGGTATATAGCGGTATATTAGTATGGAGCCTGGACTATACACAAGGGTGCGGTGATGATGGGTATATAGCAGTATATTAGTAAGGGGCCTGGACTATACACAGGGGTGCGGTGATGATGGGTATATAGCAGTATATCAGTAAGGGGTCTGGACTATACACAAGGGTGCGGTGATGATGGGTATATAGCGGTATATTAGTAAGGGGCCTGGACTATACACAAGGGTGCGGTGATGGATGATGGGTATATAGCAGTATATTAGTAAGGGGCCTGGACTATACACAGGGGTGCGGTGATGGATGATGGGTATATAGCGGTATATTAGTAAGGGGCCTGGACTATACACAGGGGTGCGGTGATGGGTATATAGCAGTATATTAGTAAGGAGCCTGGACTATACACAAGGGTGCGGTGATGATGGGTATATAGCAGTATATTAGTAAGGGGCCTGGACTATACACAAGGGTGCGGTGATGATGGGTATATAGCAGTATATTAGTAAGGGGTCTGGACTATACACAAGGGTGCGGTGATGATGGGTATATAGCAGTATATTAGTAAGGGGCCTGGACTATACACAGGGGTGCGGTGATGATGGGTATATAGCGGTATATTAGTAAGGGGTCTGGACTATACACAAGGGTGCGGTGATGATGGGTATATAGCGGTATATTAGTAAGGGGCCTGGACTATACACAAGGGTGCGGTGATGATGGATATATAGCGGTATATTAGTAAGGGGTCTGGACTATACACAAGGGTGCGGTGATGATGGGTATATAGCAGTATATTAGTAAGGGGTCTGGACTATACACAAGGGTGCGGTGATGATGGGTATATAGCAGTATATTAGTAAGGAGCCTGGACTATACACAAGGGTGCGGTGATGGATGATGGGTATATAGCAGTATATTAGTAAGGGGCCTGGACTATACACAAGGGTGCGGTGATGATGGGTATATAGCAGTATATTAGTAAGGAGCCTGGACTATACACAAGGGTGCGGTGATGATGGGTATATAGCAGTATATTAGTAAGGGGCCTGGACTATACACAAGGGTGCGGTGATGGGTATATAGCAGTATATTAGTAAGGAGCCTGGACTATACACAGGGGTGCAGTGATGATGGGTATATAGCGGTATATTAGTAAGGAGCCTGGACTATACACAAGGGTGCGGTGATGATGGGTATATAGCAGTATATCAGTAAGGGGCCTGGACTATACATAAGGGTGCGGTGATGATGGGTATATAGCGGTATATTAGTAAGGAGCCTGGACTATACACAAGGGTGCGGTGATGGATGATGGGTATATAGCGGTATATTAGTATGGAGCCTGGACTATACACAAGGGTGCGGTGATGATGGGTATATAGCGGTATATTAGTAAGGGGCCTGGACTATACACAAGGGTGCGGTGATGATGGGTATATAGCAGTATATTAGTAAGGAGCCTGGACTATACACAGGGTGCAGTGATGATGGGTATATAGCAGTATATCAGTAAGGGGCCTGGACTATACATAAGGGTGCGGTGATGATGGGTATATAGCGGTATATTAGTAAGGAGCCTGGACTATACACAAGGGTGCGGTGATGATGGGTATATAGCAGTATATTAGTAAGGAGCCTGGACTATACACAGGGGTGCGGTGATGATGGGTATATAGCGGTATATTAGTAAGGGGCCTGGACTATACACAAGGGTGCGGTGATGATGGGTATATAGCGGTATATTAGTAAGGGGCCTGGACTATACACAGGGGTGCGGTGATGATGGGTATATAGCGGTATATTAGTAAGGGGCCTGGACTATACACAAGGGTGCGGTGATGGATGATGGGTATATAGCAGTATATTAGTAAGGGGCCTGGACTATACACAAGGGGGCGGTGATGGATGATGGGTATATAGCAGTATATTAGTAAGGAGCCTGGACTATACACAGGGGTGCGGTGATGGGTATATAGCAGTATATTAGTAAGGGGCCTGGACTATACACAAGGGTGCGGTGATGATGGGTATATAGCGGTATATTAGTAAGGAGCCTGGACTATACACAAGGGTGCGGTGATGATGGGTATATAGCGGTATATTAGTAAGGAGCCTGGACTATACACAAGGGTGCGGTGATGATGGGTATATAGCAGTATATTAGTAAGGAGCCTGGACTATATACAAGGGTGCGGTGATGATGGGTATATAGCGGTATATTAGTAAGGGGCCTGGACTATACACAGGGGTGCGGTGATGATGGGTATATAGCGGTATATTAGTAAGGGGCCTGGACTATACACAAGGGTGCGGTGATGGATGATGGGTATATAGCAGTATATTAGTAAGGGGCCTGGACTATACACAAGGGGGCGGTGATGGATGATGGGTATATAGCAGTATATTAGTAAGGAGCCTGGACTATACACAGGGGTGCGGTGATGGGTATATAGCAGTATATTAGTAAGGGGCCTGGACTATACACAAGGGTGCGGTGATGATGGGTATATAGCGGTATATTAGTAAGGAGCCTGGACTATACACAAGGGTGCGGTGATGATGGGTATATAGCGGTATATTAGTAAGGAGCCTGGACTATACACAAGGGTGCGGTGATGATGGGTATATAGCAGTATATTAGTAAGGAGCCTGGACTATATACAAGGGTGCGGTGATGATGGGTATATAGCAGTATATTAGTAAGGAGCCTGGACTATACACAAGGGGGCGGTGATGATGGGTATATAGCGGTATATTAGTAAGGAGCCTGGACTATACACAAGGGTGCGGTGATGATGGGTATATAGCGGTATATTAGTATGGAGCCTGGACTATACACAAGGGTGCGGTGATGATGGGTATATAGCGGTATATTAGTAAGGAGCCTGGACTATACACAAGGGTGCGGTGATGATGGGTATATAGCGGTATATTAGTAAGGAGCCTGGACTATACACAAGGGTGCGGTGATGATGGGTATATAGCGGTATATTAGTAAGGAGCCTGGACTATACACAAGGGTGCGGTGATGATGGGTATATAGCGGTATATTAGTAAGGGGCCTGGACTATACATAAGGGTGCGGTGATGATGGGTATATAGCAGTATATTAGTAAGGGGCCTGGACTATACACAAGGGTGCGGTGATGATGGGTATATAGCAGTATATTAGTAAGGGGCCTGGACTATACACAAGGGTGCGGTGATGATGGGTATATAGCAGTATATTAGTAAGGGGCCTGGACTATACACAAGGGGGCGGTGATGATGGGTATATAGCGGTATATTAGTAAGGGGCCTGGACTATACACAAGGGTGCGGTGATGATGGGTATATAGCGGTATATTAGTAAGGGGCCTGGACTATACACAAGGGTGCGGTGATGGATGATGGGTATATAGCAGTATATTAGTAAGGGGCCTGGACTATACACAAGGGGCGGTGATGATGGGTATATAGCAGTATATTAGTAAGGGGCCTGGACTATACACAAGGGTGCGGTGATGGATGATGGGTATATAGCAGTATATTAGTAAGGGGCCTGGACTATACACAAGGGGCGGTGATGATGGGTATATAGCAGTATATTAGTAAGGGGCCTGGACTATACACAAGGGGGCGGTGATGATGGGTATATAGCAGTATATTAGTAAGGAGCCTGGACTATACACAAGGGTGCGGTGATGATGGGTATATAGCAGTATATTAGTAAGGGGCCTGGACTGTACACAAGGGGGCGGTGATGATGGGTATATAGCAGTATATTAGTAAGGAGCCTGGACTATACACAGGGGTGCGGTGATGATGGGTATATAGCGGTATATTAGTAAGGGACCTGGACTATACACAAGGGTGCGGTGATGATGGGTATATAGCAGTATATTAGTAAGGAGCCTGGACTATACACAAGGGTGCGGTGATGATGGGTATATAGCAGTGTATTAGTAAGGGGCCTGGACTATACACAAGGGTGCGGTGATGGATGATGGGTATATAGCGGTATATTAGTAAGGAGCCTGGACTATACACAAGGGTGCGGTGATGATGGGTATATAGCGGTATATTAGTAAGGGGCCTGGACTATACACAAGGGTGCGGTGATGATGGGTATATAGCAGTATATCAGTAAGGGGCCTGGACTATACACAAGGGTGCAGTGATGATGGGTATATAGCAGTATATCAGTAAGGGGCCTGGACTATACACAGGGGTGCGGTGATGATGGGTATATAGCAGTATATTAGTAAGAGGTCTGGACTATACACAAGGGTGCGGTGATGATGGGTATATAGCAGTATATTAGTAAGAGGTCTGGACTATACACAAGGGTGCGGTGATGATGGGTATATAGCAGTATATTAGTAAGAGGTCTGGACTATACACAAGGGTGCGGTGATGATGGGTATATAGCGGTATATTAGTAAGAGGTCTGGACTATACACAAGGGTGCGGTGATGATGGGTATATAGCGGTATATTAGTAAGGGGTCTGGACTATACACAAGGGTGCGGTGATGATGGGTATATAGCGGTATATTAGTAAGGGGCCTGGACTATACACAAGGGTGCGGTGATGATGGGTATATAGCTGTATATTAGTAAGGGGCCTGGACTATACACAAGGGTGCGGTGATGGATGATGGGTATATAGCAGTATATTAGTAAGGAGCCTGGACTATACACAAGGGTGCGGTGATGATGGGTATATAGCGGTATATTAGTAAGGGGCCTAGACTATACACAAGGGTGCGGTGATGGATGATGGGTATATAGCAGTATATTAGTAAGGGGTCTGGACTATACACAAGGGTGCGGTGATGATGGGTATATAGCAGTATATTAGTAAGGGGCCTGGACTATACACAGGGGTGAGGTGATGATGGGTATATAGCGGTATATTAGTAAGGGGCCTGGACTATACACAGGGGTGCGGTGATGATGGGTATATAGCAGTATATTAGTAAGGGGCCTGGACTATACACAGGGGTGCGGTGATGATGGGTATATAGCAGTATATTAGTAAGGGGCCTGGACTATACACAAGGGTGCGGTGATGATGGGTATATAGCGGTATATTAGTAAGGGGCCTGGACTATACACAAGGGGCGGTGATGATGGGTATATAGCAGTATATTAGTAAGGGGCCTGGACTATACACAAGGGTGCGGTGATGATGGGTATATAGCGGTATATTAGTAAGGAGCCTGGACTATACACAAGGGTGCGGTGATGATGGGTATATAGCAGTATATTAGTAAGGGGTCTGGACTATACACAAGGGTGCGGTGATGATGGGTATATAGCAGTATATTAGTAAGGGGCCTGGACTATACACAAGGGTGCGGTGATGATGGGTATATAGCGGTATATTAGTAAGGGGTCTGGACTATACACAGGGGTGCGGTGATGGGTATATAGCAGTATATTAGTAAGGGGCCTGGACTATACACAAGGGTGCGGTGATGATGGGTATATAGCAGTATATTAGTAAGGAGCCTGGACTGTACACAAGGGTGCGGTGATGATGGGTATATAGCAGTATATTAGTAAGGGGTCTAGACTATACACAAGGGTGCGGTGATGGATGATGGGTATATAGCGGTATATTAGTATGGAGCCTGGACTATACACAAGGGTGCAGTGATGATGGGTATATAGCAGTATATTAGTAAGGGGCCTGGACTATACACAAGGGTGCGGTGATGATGGGTATATAGCAGTATATTAGTAAGGAGCCTGGACTATACACAGGGGTGCGGTGATGATGGGTATATAGCAGTATATTAGTAAGGGGTCTGGACTATACACAAGGGTGCGGTGATGATGGGTATATAGCAGTATATTAGTAAGGAGCCTGGACTATACACAAGGGTGCGGTGATGATGGGTATATAGCGGTATATTAGTAAGGGGTCTGGACTATACACAAGGGTGCGGTGATGGATGATGGGTATATAGCAGTATATTAGTAAGGAGCCTGGACTATACACAAGGGTGCGGTGATGGATGATGGGTATATAGCAGTATATTAGTAAGGGGTCTGGACTATACACAAGGGTGCGGTGATGGGTATATAGCAGTATATTAGTAAGGGGCCTGGACTATACACAAGGGTGCGGTGATGATGGGTATATAGCAGTATATTAGTAAGGGGCCTGGACTATACACAAGGGGCGGTGATGGATGATGGGTATATAGCAGTATATTAGTAAGGGGGTCTGGACTATACACAAGGGTGCGGTGATGGGTATATAGCAGTATATTAGTAAGGGGCCTGGACTATACACAAGGGTGCGGTGATGATGGGTATATAGCAGTATATTAGTAAGGAGCCTGGACTATACACAAGGGTGCGGTGATGATGGGTATATAGCAGTATATTAGTAAGGGGTCTGGACTATACACAAGGGTGCGGAGATGATGGGTATATAGCAGTATATTAGTAAGGAGCCTGGACTATACACAAGGGTGCGGTGATGATGGGTATATAGCGGTATATTAGTAAGGAGCCTGGACTATACACAAGGGTGCAGTGATGATGGGTATATAGCGGTATATTAGTAAGGGGTCTGGACTATACACAAGGGTGCGGTGATGATGGGTATATAGCGGTATATTAGTAAGGGGTCTGGACTATACACAAGGGTGCGGTGATGATGGGTATATAGCGGTATATTAGTAAGGGGCCTGGACTATACACAAGGGTGCGGTGATGATGGGTATATAGCAGTATATTAGTAAGGGGCCTGGACTATACACAAGGGTGCGGTGATGATGGGTATATAGCGGTATATTAGTAAGGAGCCTGGACTATACACAGGGGTGCGGTGATGATGGGTATATAGCAGTATATTAGTAAGGGGTCTGGACTATACACAAGGGTGCGGTGATGGATGATGGGTATATAGCAGTATATTAGTAAGGGGCCTGGACTATACACAAGGGTGCAGTGATGATGGGTATATAGCAGTATATTAGTAAGGGGCCTGGACTATACACAAGGGTGCGGTGATGATGGGTATATAGCAGTATATCAGTAAGGGGTCTGGACTATACACAAGGGTGCGGTGATGATGGGTATATAGCGGTATATTAGTAAGGGGTCTGGACTATACACAAGGGTGCGGTGATGATGGGTATATAGCGGTATATTAGTAAGGGGTCTGGACTATACACAAGGGTGCGGTGATGGATGATGGGTATATAGCGGTATATTAGTAAGGGGTCTGGACTATACACAAGGGTGCGGTGATGGATGATGGGTATATAGCAGTATATTAGTAAGGAGCCTGGACTATACACAGGGGTGCGGTGATGGATGATGGGTATATAGCAGTATATTAGTAAGGGGCCTGGACTATACACAAGGGGGCGGTGATGATGGGTATATAGCGGTATATTAGTAAGGAGCCTGGACTATACACAAGGGGGCGGTGATGATGGGTATATAGCGGTATATTAGTAAGGAGCCTGGACTATACACAAGGGGGCGGTGATGATGGGTATATAGCGGTATATTAGTAAGGGGCCTGGACTATACACAAGGGTGCGGTGATGATGGGTATATAGCGGTATATTAGTAAGGGGCCTGGACTATACATAAGGGTGCGGTGATGATGGGTATATAGCAGTATATTAGTAAGGAGCCTGGACTATACACAGGGGTGCGGTGATGATGGGTATATAGCAGTATATTAGTAAGGGGCCTGGACTATACACAAGGGTGCGGTGATGATGGGTATATAGCGGTATATTAGTAAGGGGCCTGGACTATACACAAGGGTGCGGTGATGATGGGTATATAGCGGTATATTAGTAAGGGGTCTGGACTATACACAAGGGTGCGGTGATGATGGGTATATAGCGGTATATTAGTAAGGGGCCTGGACTATACACAAGGGTGCGGTGATGATGGGTATATAGCGGTATATTAGTAAGGGGCCTGGACTATACACAAGGGTGCGGTGATGATGGGTATATAGCAGTATATTAGTAAGGGGCCTGGACTATACACAAGGGTGCGGTGATGATGGGTATATAGCAGTATATTAGTAAGGGGCCTGGACTATACACAAGGGTGCGGTGATGATGGGTATATAGCAGTATATTAGTAAGGGGTCTGGACTATACACAAGGGTGCGTTGATGATGGGTATATAGCAGTATATTAGTAAGTAGCCTGGACTATACACAAGGGTGCGGTGATGATGGATATATAGCAGTATATTAGTAAGGGGCCTGGACTATACACAAGGGTGCGGTGATGATGGGTATATAGCAGTATATTAGTAAGGAGCCTGGACTATACACAAGGGGGCGGTGATGATGGGTATATAGCGGTATATTAGTAAGGGGCCTGGACTATACACAAGGGTGCGGTGATGATGGGTATATAGCGGTATATTAGTAAGGGGCCTGGACTATACACAAGGGTGCGGTGATGATGGGTATATAGCGGTATATTAGTAAGGAGCCTGGACTATACACAAGGGTGCAGTGATGGATGATGGGTATATAGCGGTATATTAGTAAGGGGCCTGGACTATACACAAGGGTGCAGTGATGGATGATGGGTATATAGCAGTATATTAGTAAGGAGCCTGGACTATACACAAGGGTGCGGTGATGATGGGTATATAGCGGTATATTAGTAAGGAGCCTGGACTATACACAAGGGTGCGGTGATGATGGGTATATAGCGGTATATTAGTAAGGGGCCTGGACTATACATAAGGGTGCGGTGATGATGGGTATATAGCAGTATATTAGTAAGGAGCCTGGACTATACACAAGGGTGCGGTGATGATGGGTATATAGCGGTATATTAGTAAGGAGCCTGGACTATACACAAGGGTGCGGTGATGATGGGTATATAGCGGTATATTAGTAAGGGGCCTGGACTATACATAAGGGTGCGGTGATGATGGGTATATAGCAGTATATTAGTAAGGAGCCTGGACTATACACAAGGGTGCAGTGATGATGGGTATATAGCGGTATATTAGTAAGGAGCCTGGACTATACACAAGGGTGCGGTGATGATGGGTATATAGCAGTATATTAGTAAGGGGCCTGGACTATACACAAGGGTGCGGTGATGATGGGTATATAGCAGTATATCAGTAAGGGGCCTGGACTATACACAGGGTGCGGTGATGATGGGTATATAGCAGTATATCAGTAAGGGGCCTGGACTATACATAAGGGTGCGGTGATGATGGGTATATAGCGGTATATTAGTAAGGAGCCTGGACTATACACAAGGGTGCGGTGATGATGGGTATATAGCGGTATATTAGTAAGGGGCCTGGACTATACATAAGGGTGCGGTGATGATGGGTATATAGCAGTATATTAGTAAGGGGACTGGACTATACACAGGGGTGCGTTGATGATGGGTATATAGCAGTATATTAGTAAGGGGCCTGGACTATACACAAGGGTGCGGTGATGATGGGTATATAGCAGTATATTAGTAAGGGGTCTGGACTATACACAGGGGTGCGGTGATGGGTATATAGCAGTATATTAGTAAGGGGCCTGGACTATACACAAGGGTGCGGTGATGATGGGTATATAGCAGTATATTAGTAAGGAGCCTGGACTATACACAAGGGTGCGGTGATGATGGGTATATAGCAGTATATTAGTAAGGGGTCTGGACTATACACAGGGGTGCGGTGATGGGTATATAGCGGTATATTAGTAAGGGACCTGGACTATACACAAGGGTGCGGTGATGATGGGTATATAGCGGTATATTAGTAAGGGGCCTGGACTATACACAAGGGGGCGGTGATGATGGGTATATAGCGGTATATTAGTAAGGGGCCTGGACTATACACAAGGGGCGGTGATGATGGGTATATAGCAGTATATTAGTAAGGGGCCTGGACTATACACAAGGGTGCGGTGATGATGGGTATATAGCAGTATATTAGTAAGGGGCCTGGACTATACACAAGGGTGCGGTTATGATGGGTATATAGCAGTATATCAGTAAGGGGCCTGGACTATACACAAGGGTGCGGTGATGATGGGTATATAGCAGTATATTAGTAAGAGGCCTGGACTATATACAAGGGGGCGGTGATGATGGGTATATAGCGGTATATTAGTAAGGAGCCTGGACTATACACAAGGGGGCGGTGATGATGGGTATATAGCGGTATATTAGTAAGGAGCCTGGACTATACACAAGGGGTGCGGTGATGATGGGTATATAGCAGTATATTAGTAAGGGGCCTGGACTATATACAAGGGGGTTGGTGATGATGGGTATATAGCGGTATATTAGTAAGGAGCCTGGACTATACACAAGGGGTGCGGTGATGATGGGTATATAGCGGTATATTAGTAAGGGGCCTGGACTATATACAAGGGGGCGGTGATGATGGGTATATAGCGGTATATTAGTAAGGAGCCTGGACTATACACAAGGGTGCGGTGATGATGGGTATATAGCAGTATATTAGTAAGGGGTCTGGACTATACACAAGGGTGCGGTGATGATGGGTATATAGCAGTATATTAGTAAGGGGCCTGGACTATACACAAGGGTGCGGTGATGATGGGTATATAGCGGTATATTAGTAAGGGGTCTGGACTATACACAAGGGTGCGGTGATGATGGGTATATAGCGGTATATCAGTAAGGGGCCTGGACTATACACAAGGGTGCGGTGATGATGGGTATATAGCAGTATATTAGTAAGGGGCCTGGACTATACACAAGGGTGCGGTGATGGATGATGGGTATATAGCAGTATATTAGTAAGGGGCCTGGACTATATACAAGGGTGCAGTGATGGATGATGGGTATATAGCGGTATATTAGTAAGGGGCCTGGGCTATACACAAGGGTGCGGTGATGGATGATGGGTATATAGCAGTATATTAGTAAGGGGTCTGGACTATATACAAGGGGGCGGTGATGATGGGTATATAGCAGTATATTAGTAAGGGGCCTGGACTATACACAAGGGTGCGGTGATGATGGGTATATAGCGGTATATTAGTAAGGGGCCTGGACTATACACAAGGGTGCGGTGATGATGGGTATATAGCGGTATATTAGTAAGGGGTCTGGACTATACACAAGGGTGCGGTGATGATGGGTATATAGCAGTATATTAGTAAGGGGCCTGGACTATACACAAGGGTGCGGTGATGATGGGTATATAGCAGTATATTAGTAAGGGGCCTGGACTATACACAAGGGTGCGGTGATGATGGGTATATAGCAGTATATTAGTAAGGAGCCTGGACTATACACAAGGGTGCGGTGATGATGGGTATATAGCAGTATATTAGTAAGGGGCCTGGACTATACACAAGGGTGCGGTGATGATGGGTATATAGCAGTATATTAGTAAGGGGCCTGGACTATACACAAGGGTGCGGTGATGGATGATGGGTATATAGCGGTATATTAGTAAGGAGCCTGGACTATACACAAGGGTGCGGTGATGATGGGTATATAGCAGTATATTAGTAAGGGGCCTGGACTATACACAAGGGTGCGGTGATGATGGGTATATAGCAGTATATTAGTAAGGAGCCTGGACTATACACAAGGGTGCGGTGATGATGGGTATATAGCAGTATATTAGTAAGGGGCCTGGACTATACACAAGGGTGCGGTGATGATGGGTATATAGCAGTATATCAGTAAGGAGCCTGGACTATACACAAGGGTGCGGTGATGATGGGTATATAGCAGTATATTAGTAAGGGGCCTGGACTATATACAAGGGGGCGGTGATGATGGGTATATAGCGGTATATTAGTAAGGGGCCTGGACTATACACAAGGGTGCGGTGATGGTGGGTATATAGCGGTATATTAGTAAGGGGCCTGGACTATACACAGGGGTGCGGTGATGATGGGTATATAGCAGTATATTAGTAAGGGGCCTGGACTATACACAAGGGTGCGGTGATGATGGGTATATAGCAGTATATTAGTAAGGAGCCTGGACTATACACAAGGGTACGGTGATGATGGGTATATAGCGGTATATTAGTAAGGGGCCTGGACTATACACAAGGGTGCGGTGATGATGGGTATATAGCGGTATATTAGTAAGGAGCCTGGACTATACACAAGGGTGCGGTGATGATGGGTATATAGCAGTATATTAGTAAGGGGCCTGGACTATACACAAGGGTGCGGTGATGATGGGTATATAGCGGTATATTAGTATGGAGCCTGGACTATACACAAGGGTGCGGTGATGATGGGTATATAGCAGTATATTAGTAAGGGGCCTGGACTATACACAGAGGTGCGGTGATGATGGGTATATAGCAGTATATTAGTAAGGGGTCTGGACTATACACAAGGGTGCGGTGATGATGGGTATATAGCAGTATATTAGTAAGGGGCCTGGACTATACACAAGGGTGCGGTGATGATGGGTATATAGCAGCATATCAGTAAGGGGTCTGGACTATACACAAGGGTGCGGTGATGATGGGTATATAGCGGTATATTAGTAAGGGGCCTGGACTATACACAAGGGTGCGGTGATGATGGGTATATAGCGGTATATTAGTAAGGGGTCTGGACTATACACAAGGGTGCGGTGATGGATGATGGGTATATAGCAGTATATTAGTAAGGGGCCTGGACTATACACAGGGGTGCGGTGATGGATGATGGGTATATAGCAGTATATTAGTAAGGGGCCTGGACTATACACAGGGGTGCGGTGATGGATGATGGGTATATAGCGGTATATTAGTAAGGGGCCTGGACTATACACAGGGGTGCGGTGATGGGTATATAGCAGTATATTAGTAAGGAGCCTGGACTATACACAAGGGTGCGGTGATGGGTATATAGCAGTATATTAGTAAGGGGTCTGGACTATACACAAGGGTGCGGTGATGATGGGTATATAGCAGTATATTAGTAAGGGGCCTGGACTATACACAAGGGTGCGGTGATGATGGGTATATAGCAGTATATTAGTAAGGGGTCTGGACTATACACAAGGGTGCGGTGATGATGGGTATATAGCAGTATATTAGTAAGGGGCCTGGACTATACACAAGGGTGCAGTGATGATGGGTATATAGCAGTATATTAGTAAGGGGCCTGGACTATACACAGGGGTGCGGTGATGATGGGTATATAGCGGTATATTAGTAAGGGGTCTGGACTATACACAAGGGTGCGGTGATGATGGGTATATAGCGGTATATTAGTAAGGGGCCTGGACTATACACAAGGGTGCGGTGATGATGGGTATATAGCGGTATATTAGTAAGGGGTCTGGACTATACACAAGGGTGCGGTGATGGATGATGGGTATATAGCAGTATATTAGTAAGGGGTCTGGACTATACACAAGGGTGCGGTGATGATGGGTATATAGCAGTATATTAGTAAGGGGCCTGGACTATACACAAGGGTGCGGTGATGATGGGTATATAGCAGTATATTAGTAAGGAGCCTGGACTATACACAAGGGTGCGGTGATGATGGGTATATAGCAGTATATTAGTAAGGGG
This sequence comes from Leptodactylus fuscus, assembly GCF_031893055.1. Classification (NCBI taxonomy): domain Eukaryota; kingdom Metazoa; phylum Chordata; class Amphibia; order Anura; family Leptodactylidae; genus Leptodactylus; species Leptodactylus fuscus. The sequence continues at coordinate 7,904 of NW_027440643.1, read as the reverse complement.
CCTGGACTATACACAAGGGTGCGGTGATGATGGGTATATAGCAGTATATTAGTAAGGGGCCTGGACTATACACAAGGGTGCGGTGATGATGGGTATATAGCGGTATATTAGTAAGGGGCCTGGACTATACACAGGGGTGCGGTGATGATGGGTATATAGCGGTATATTAGTAAGGGGCCTGGACTATACACAAGGGTGCGGTGATGATGGGTATATAGCGGTATATTAGTAAGGGGCCTGGACTATACACAAGGGTGCAGTGATGATGGGTATATAGCAGTATATTAGTAAGGGGCCTGGACTATACACAAGGGTGCGGTGATGATGGGTATATAGCGGTATATTAGTAAGGGGCCTGGACTATACACAGGGGTGCGGTGATGATGGGTATATAGCAGTATATTAGTAAGGGGCCTGGACTATACACAAGGGTGCGGAGATGATGGGTATATAGCAGTATATTAGTAAGGGGCCTGGACTATACACAAGGGGGCGGTGATGATGGGTATATAGCGGTATATTAGTAAGGGGCCTGGACTATACACAAGGGTGCGGTGATGGGTATATAGCAGTATATTAGTAAGGAGCCTGGACTATACACAAGGGGGCGGTGATGATGGGTATATAGCAGTATATTAGTAAGGAGCCTGGACTATACACAGGGGTGCAGTGATGATGGATATATAGCAGTATATTAGTAAGGAGCCTGGACTATACACAGGGTGCGGTGATGATGGGTATATAGCAGTATATCAGTAAGGGGCCTGGACTATACATAAGGGTGCGGTGATGATGGGTATATAGCGGTATATTAGTAAGGAGCCTGGACTATACACAAGGGTGCGGTGATGATGGGTATATAGCGGTATATTAGTAAGGAGCCTGGACTATACACAAGGGTGCGGTGATGATGGGTATATAGCAGTATATTAGTAAGGGGCCTGGACTATACACAAGGGTGCGGTGATGATGGGTATATAGCAGTATATTAGTAAGGAGCCTGGACTATACACAAGGGTGCGGTGATGATGGGTATATAGCGGTATATTAGTAAGGAGCCTGGACTATACACAAGGGTGCGGTGATGATGGGTATATAGCAGTATATTAGTAAGGGGCCTGGACTATACACAAGGGTGCGGTGATGATGGGTATATAGCAGTATATTAGTAAGGAGCCTGGACTATACACAGGGGTGCGGTGATGATGGGTATATAGCAGTATATTAGTAAGGAGCCTGGACTATATACAAGGGTGCGGTGATGATGGGTATATAGCAGTATATTAGTAAGGAACCTGGACTATACACAAGGGTGCGGTGATGATGGGTATATAGCAGTATATTAGTAAGGAGCCTGGACTATACACAAGGGTGCGGTGATGATGGGTATATAGCAGTATATTAGTAAGGAGCCTGGACTATACACAAGGGTGCGGTGATGATGGGTATATAGCAGTATATTAGTAAGGGGCCTGGACTATACACAAGGGTGCGGTGATGATGGGTATATAGCAGTATATTAGTAAGGAGCCTGGACTATACACAAGGGTGCGGTGATGATGGGTATATAGCAGTATATTAGTAAGGGGCCTGGACTATACACAGGGGTGCGGTGATGATGGGTATATAGCAGTATATTAGTAAGGGGCCTGGACTATACACAAGGGTGCGGTGATGATGGGTATATAGCGGTTTATTAGTAAGGGGCCTGGACTATACACAGGGGTGCGGTGATGATGGGTATATAGCAGTATATCAGTAAGGAGCCTGGACTATACACAGGGGTGCGGTGATGATGGGTATATAGCGGTATATTAGTAAGGGGTCTGGACTATACACAAGGGTGCGGTGATGGGTATATAGCAGTATATTAGTAAGGAGCCTGGACTATACACAAGGGTGCGGTGATGATGGGTATATAGCAGTATATTAGTAAGGGGCCTGGACTATACACAAGGGTGCGGTGATGATGGGTATATAGCAGTATATTAGTAAGGGGCCTGGACTATACACAGGGGTGCGGTGATGATGGGTATATAGCAGTATATCAGTAAGGAGCCTGGACTATACACAAGGGTGCGGTGATGATGGGTATATAGCAGTATATCAGTAAGGGGCCTGGACTATACACAAGGGTGCGGTGATGATGGGTATATAGCGGTATATCAGTAAGGGGCCTGGACTATACACAAGGGGGCGGTGATGATGGGTATATAGCGGTATATTAATAAGGGGCCTGGACTATACACAAGGGTGCGGTGATGATGGGTATATAGCGGTATATTAGTAAGGAGCCTGGACTATACACAAGGGTGCGGTGATGATGGGTATATAGCGGTATATTAGTAAGGGGTCTGGACTATACACAAGGGTGCGGTGATGATGGGTATATAGCGGTATATTAGTAAGGAGCCTGGACTATACACAAGGGTGCGGTGATGATGGGTATATAGCGGTATATTAGTAAGGAGCCTGGACTATACACAAGGGTGCGGTGATGATGGGTATATAGCGGTATATTAGTAAGGAGCCTGGACTATACACAAGGGTGCGGTGATGATGGGTATATAGCGGTATATTAGTAAGGGGCCTGGACTATACATAAGGGTGCGGTGATGATGGGTATATAGCAGTATATTAGTAAGGGGCCTGGACTATACACAAGGGTGCGGTGATGATGGGTATATAGCAGTATATTAGTAAGGGGCCTGGACTATACACAAGGGTGCGGTGATGATGGGTATATAGCAGTATATTAGTAAGGGGCCTGGACTATACACAAGGGTGCGGTGATGGGTATATAGCAGTATATTAGTAAGGGGCCTGGACTATACACAAGGGGCGGTGATGATGGGTATATAGCAGTATATTAATAAGGGGCCTGGACTATACACAAGGGGCGGTGATGATGGGTATATAGCGGTATATTAGTAAGGGGCCTGGACTATACACAAGGGTGCGGTGATGATGGGTATATAGCGGTATATTAGTAAGGAGCCTGGACTATACACAAGAGTGCAGTGATGATGGGTATATAGCGGTATATTAGTAAGGGGCCTGGACTATACACAAGGGGCGGTGATGATGGGTATATAGCAGTATATTAGTAAGGAGCCTGGACTATACACAAGGGTGCGGTGATGATGGGTATATAGCAGTATATTAGTAAGGAGCCTGGACTATACACAGGGGTGCAGTGATGATGGGTATATAGCAGTATATTAGTAAGGAGCCTGGACTATACACAAGGGTGCGGTGATGATGGGTATATAGCGGTATATTAGTAAGGGGCCTGGACTATACACAGGGTGCGGTGATGATGGGTATATAGCAGTATATTAGTAAGGAGCCTGGACTATACACAGGGGTGCGGTGATGATGGGTATATAGCGGTATATTAGTAAGGGGCCTGGACTATACACAAGGGTGCGGTGATGATGGGTATATAGCGGTATATTAGTAAGGAGCCTGGACTATACACAGGGGTGCGGTGATGATGGGTATATAGCGGTATATTAGTAAGGGGCCTGGACTATACACAAGGGTGCGGTGATGATGGGTATATAGCAGTATATTAGTAAGGGGCCTGGACTATACACAGGGGTGCGGTGATGATGGGTATATAGCAGTATATTAGTAAGGGGCCTGGACTATACACAAGGGTGCGGTGATGATGGGTATATAGCAGTATATTAGTAAGGGGCCTGGACTATACACAGGGGTGCGGTGATGGGTATATAGCAGTATATTAGTAAGGGGCCTGGACTATACACAAGGGTGCGGTGATGATGGGTATATAGCGGTATATTAGTAAGGGGCCTGGACTATACACAGGGGTGCGGTGATGATGGGTATATAGCGGTATATTAGTAAGGAGCCTGGACTATACACAAGGGTGCGGTGATGATGGGTATATAGCAGTATATTAGTAAGGGGCCTGGACTATACACAGGGGTGCTGTGATGATGGGTATATAGCGGTATATTAGTAAGGGGCCTGGACTATACACAGGGGTGCGGTGATGATGGGTATATAGCGGTATATTAGTAAGGAGCCTGGACTATACACAAGGGTGCGGTGATGATGGGTATATAGCAGTATATCAGTAAGGGGCCTGGACTATACACAAGGGTGCGGTGATGATGGGTATATAGCAGTATATTAGTAAGAGGTCTGGACTATACACAAGGGTGCGGTGATGATGGGTATATAGCAGTATATTAGTAAGAGGTCTGGACTATACACAAGGGTGCGGTGATGATGGGTATATAGCGGTATATTAGTAAGGGGCCTGGACTATACACAGGGGTGCGGTGATGATGGGTATATAGCAGTATATTAGTAAGGAGCCTGGACTATACACAAGGGTGCGGTGATGATGGGTATATAGCAGTATATTAGTAAGGGGCCTGGACTATACACAAGGGTGCGGTGATGATGGGTATATAGCAGTATATTAGTAAGGGGTCTGGACTATACACAAGGGTGCGGTGATGATGGGTATATAGCAGTATATTAGTAAGGGGCCTGGACTATACACAAGGGTGCGGTGATGATGGGTATATAGCAGTATATTAGTAAGGGGCCTGGACTATACACAAGGGTGCGGTGATGATGGGTATATAGCAGTATATTAGTAAGGGGCCTGGACTATACACAAGGGTGCGGTGATGATGGGTATATAGCTGTATATTAGTAAGGGGCCTGGACTATACACAAGGGTGCGGTGATGGATGATGGGTATATAGCAGTATATTAGTAAGGAGCCTGGACTATACACAAGGGTGCGGTGATGATGGGTATATAGCAGCATATCAGTAAGGGGTCTGGACTATACACAAGGGTGCGGTGATGATGGGTATATAGCGGTATATTAGTAAGGGGCCTGGACTATACACAGGGGTGAGGTGATGATGGGTATATAGCGGTATATTAGTAAGAGGCCTAGACTATACACAGGGGTGCGGTGATGATGGGTATATAGCAGTATATTAGTAAGGGGCCTGGACTATACACAAGGGTGCGGTGATGATGGGTATATAGCAGTATATTAGTAAGGGGTCTGGACTATACACAAGGGTGAGGTGATGATGGGTATATAGCGGTATATTAGTAAGGGGTCTGGACTATACACAGGGGTGCGGTGATGGGTATATAGCAGTATATTAGTAAGGGGCCTGGACTATACACAAGGGTGCGGTGATGATGGGTATATAGCAGTATATTAGTAAGGAGCCTGGACTGTACACAAGGGTGCGGTGATGATGGGTATATAGCAGTATATTAGTAAGGGGTCTGGACTATACACAAGGGTGCGGTGATGGATGATGGGTATATAGCAGTATATTAGTAAGGGGCCTGGACTATACACAAGGGTGCAGTGATGATGGGTATATAGCAGTATATTAGTAAGGGGCCTGGACTATACACAAGGGGGCGGTGATGATGGGTATATAGCAGTATATTAGTAAGGAGCCTGGACTATACACAAGGGTGCGGTGATGATGGGTATATAGCAGTATATTAGTAAGGGGCCTGGACTATACACAAGGGGGCGGTGATGATGGGTATATAGCAGTATATTAGTAAGGAGCCTGGACTATACACAAGGGTGCGGTGATGATGGGTATATAGCAGTATATTAGTAAGGAGCCTGGACTATACACAAGGGTGCGGTGATGATGGGTATATAGCAGTATATTAGTAAGGGGTCTGGACTATACACAAGGGTGCGGTGATGGATGATGGGTATATAGCAGTATATTAGTAAGGAGCCTGGACTATACACAAGGGTGCGGTGATGATGGGTATATAGCGGTATATTAGTAAGGGGCCTGGACTATACACAAGAGTGCGGTGATGATGGGTATATAGCAGTATATTAGTAAGGGGTCTGGACTATACACAAGGGTGCGGTGATGGATGATGGGTATATAGCAGTATATTAGTAAGGAGCCTGGACTATACACAAGGGTGCGGTGATGATGGGTATATAGCGGTATATTAGTAAGGGGTCTGGACTATACACAAGGGTGCGGTGATGGATGATGGGTATATAGCAGTATATTAGTAAGGAGCCTGGACTATACACAAGGGTGCGGTGATGATGGGTATATAGCGGTATATTAGTAAGGGGTCTGGACTATACACAAGGGTGCGGTGATGATGGGTATATAGCAGTATATTAGTAAGGAGCCTGGACTATACACAAGGGGCGGTGATGGATGATGGGTATATAGCAGTATATTAGTAAGGGGCCTGGACTATACACAAGGGTGCGGTGATGATGGGTATATAGCAGTATATTAGTAAGGAGCCTGGACTATACACAAGGGGCGGTGATGGATGATGGGTATATAGCAGTATATTAGTAAGGGGCCTGGACTATACACAGGGGTGCGGTGATGATGGGTATATAGCAGTATATTAGTAAGGAGCCTGGACTATACACAAGGGGCGGTGATGTATGATGGGTATATAGCAGTATATTAGTAAGGAGCCTGGACTATACACAAGGGTGCGGTGATGATGGGTATATAGCAGTATATTAGTAAGGGGCCTGGACTATACACAAGGGGGCGGTGATGATGGGTATATAGCAGTATATTAGTAAGGAGCCTGGACTATACACAAGGGTGCGGTGATGATGGGTATATAGCGGTATATTAGTATGGAGCCTGGACTATACACAAGGGTGCGGTGATGATGGGTATATAGCGGTATATTAGTAAGGGGTCTGGACTATACACAAGGGTGCGGTGATGATGGGTATATAGCAGTATATTAGTAAGGGGCCTGGACTATACACAAGGGTGCGGTGATGATGGGTATATAGCGGTATATTAGTAAGGGGTCTGGACTATACACAAGGGTGCGGTGATGATGGGTATATAGCGGTATATTAGTAAGGGGTCTGGACTATACACAAGGGTGCGGTGATGATGGGTATATAGCGGTATATTAGTAAGGGGCCTGGACTATACACAAGGGTGCGGTGATGATGGGTATATAGCAGTATATTAGTAAGGGGCCTGGACTATACACAAGGGTGCGGTGATGATGGGTATATAGCGGTATATTAGTAAGGAGCCTGGACTATACACAGGGGTGCGGTGATGATGGGTATATAGCAGTATATTAGTAAGGGGCCTGGACTATACACAAGGGTGCAGTGATGATGGGTATATAGCAGTATATTAGTAAGGGGCCTGGACTATACACAAGGGTGCAGTGATGATGGGTATATAGCAGTATATTAGTAAGGAGCCTGGACTATACACAGGGGTGCGGTGATGATGGGTATATAGCAGTATATTAGTAAGGGGCCTGGACTATACACAAGGGTGCAGTGATGATGGGTATATAGCAGTATATTAGTAAGGGGTCTGGACTATACACAAGGGTGCGGTGATGGATGATGGGTATATAGCAGTATATTAGTAAGGGGTCTGGACTATACACAAGGGTGCGGTGATGATGGGTATATAGCAGTATATTAGTAAGGAGCCTGGACTATACACAGGGGTGCGGTGATGATGGGTATATAGCAGTATATTAGTAAGGGGCCTGGACTATACACAAGGGTGCAGTGATGATGGGTATATAGCAGTATATTAGTAAGGGGTCTGGACTATACACAAGGGTGCGGTGATGGATGATGGGTATATAGCAGTATATTAGTAAGGGGCCTGGACTATACACAAGGGTGCGGTGATGGATGATGGGTATATAGCGGTATATTAGTAAGGGGTCTGGACTATACACAAGGGTGCGGTGATGGATGATGGGTATATAGCAGTATATTAGTAAGGGGCCTGGACTATACACAGGGGTGCGGTGATGGATGATGGGTATATAGCGGTATATTAGTAAGGGGCCTGGACTATACACAAGGGTGCGGTGAT